>NC_136011.1:24807470-25107470 GCF_048128805.1 Centroberyx gerrardi
TACTGTTATTTAAATGCTTTAGCAACACATATATATCTCATGGAGCTTATTGAATTGAATTGAATTGAATTGAATTGAATTGAGAGATGGCGCTAAAGACGATTTTTCCTTCCTGGTATTTAGATTTCAACTAAGAAACTGATCCTTTAGAGAAAGATCTTTGCTGCCTCACCGTTCAATTATGGTCAAATCCATGAGCAAAAAAGTGTGTTTGTGTGTTTTATAGGTGTTATAGGTGTTTGTGTGTATATATGGATTTCTGTAGCAAACTAAGAGACAGTATTTTACTCTCCAGTTATATACACGTATAGCCTAAGAAGGAAGATAGCTAACTCGCTCCCTGTTTACCACAAGAATTGGCAGAGGAACCGATGCTTCATGGGAATTATGAGCAACATGTCTTTAACCAATCAGATCGCTTGGCTTGAAACTACCTTCTGTACATTGATTTAGTTTGTTTATTGATAAAAACTGAAAGGAGAGAGGAGAAATATAATCTGTAGGGGTGAGACCAAGAGCCTCCAAGGGGCTTATAAAAACGTCTAGCCCAGAAAATAAATCAGGATGACGAACAGAAGTGCAGGTGAAGTGGACAAGTGTTATTGATTTTGCTGATTGTGTTGTTGATGATGATGATTATGATGATGATGATGTCACGGCTCTCTCTCCTCAGCGATATACGAGCCGTCCTGTGAGGCGTACAAACACAACGGGAACACGTCGGGGTATTATTACATTGATGTGGACGGCAGCGGACCCATCAGACCCCAGCTGATCTACTGCAACATGACAGGTAGCGCGCACACACACACACACACACACACACACACACACACACACACAGAAACCCTTCTCTCTCTCTCTCTCTCTCTCTGTCTGTCTTTCTGTCTGTCAATCCTGCTGAGTAAGGCATTTACTAAAGGTGAATTTCACAAAGCAGAATGAAATATTAAAAATACATGCTTTCTCTGTCTGTCTCTCTCTGTCTCTCTCCCCCTCTCTCTCTCTCCCCCTCTCTCTCTCTCTCTCTCTCTCCCTCTCTCTCTCTCTCTCTCTCTCTCTCTGTCTCTCTCTTCTCTCTCTCTCTCTCTTCTCTCTCTCTCTCTCTCTCTCTCTCTCTCCCTCTCTCTCTCTCTCTCTCTCTTCTCTCTCTCTCTCTCTCTCTCCCCTCTCTCTCCCTCTCTCTCTCTCTCTCTGTCTCTCCACCAGAGGAGAAGACGTGGATGGTGATCCAGCACAATAACACCGAGCTGACCAGAGTCCGACCGTCCTCAGGAAAGAATCAGCATTCAGTCCACTTAGAGTACGCGTCCGAAGAGGAGCTGCTGGCGGCCATCCTCAGCCAATCAGAGCACTGTGAACAGGAACTGGCCTACCACTGCAGGAAGTCCCGCCTCCTCAACACACCAGGTGAGGCCTGTTGATAATTTTTGCAGTCATAAAGAAACAGCATTTTGATGGTTTCTTGCTTCAGTTATTATATGTATTTCTGGCTGAAACAGGACCGGAACAAACATGGAATGAGAAAGACAGTGAAGCCCATTGCATATCCATTGTAGTTGGTGAAGCTGAGCAAACTTGAGCTGTGGGAAATTACAGATTCTTCAAAATAAATAAATTACAACCACTAAAAATATGTTTTCTTGGACGTTCAGACAATATTGTCTCCTGAGTCAGCTGTCTGTTGAAACAGCGAGCTCCTGTTTCTAGCCTCTACTTGCTGCTAACAAGCAGTCCAAACAGGGTTTGTCAAAATACTATTTGTAGCCTCCACAGGGGAGTTGAAAGTAAACGGACCCCGGGGCCAATATTCTCTGTGGGTCCAAGTTCTACAGGTATGTAAGAGACCAATTATATATAGGTCCCAAACTGGGCCAAAATCACCAAACTTATCCTTTAACTCACATCAGTCAAAACTTTTTTTAGTAGGACTAAAGTAGGACTGCACAATTAATTAGGTATACTTTTTTTTGTGATTTTACTTTTCACAATTAATAATCCCAGAATTTGGCAATATTAAAACATCTGATCATTTATTTCTTGTAGAATGCCCACCAGTGCAATAGCAATTTCTAGTATGTGCTGCATTTGGATTTTAATCTATTCAGTTGTGGTTGCTGTGGTGTGTGTGTACGTGTGTGTGTGTGTGTGTGTGTGTGTGTGTGTGTTTCAGAGGGCTCTCCATTCAGCTGGTGGATGGGAGGTCCAGGTGCGGGGCGGGTCCAGACCTTCTGGGGCGGAGCTCTGCCTGGCAGCCAGCAGTGCGCCTGCGGCCTGCAGGGGAACTGCCTGGACCCCAAACACTACTGCAACTGTGACGCCGACCGCATCGAATGGTACCGTTCACACATTAACAACAAGACTGTGTGTGAAACATGCTGCTATGTGAATACAGGCTTGAGTAGCTGACAATGATTTCTTCTTTTCTCCTTCTGTCTCTTCTTTTTGTCTTTCATCTTTCCATTCTATTCCTTCTTCTTCTTCCTCTTCTTCTTCTTCTTCCTCCCCACCCCGACCCCCAGGGCTAATGACTCGGGCCTGCTGACCCACAAGGAGACCCTCCCAGTCAGGTCTGTGTTGCTGGGTGACGTCCAGAGGCCGGGGTCAGAGGGCGCCTACAGGGTGGGACCGCTCCGTTGCCATGGAGACAGTAAGTCCAGTTCAGAGTAGCCGTGTTACACTTGGTTTTGAGATGATATGAATGTTGATTCATAATGGGTGTTGTAATGCTTTTATGTGTCATTTTTAAATTGTATTGTTCTATTCCGTACATCATGATAAAGGTGTTTTGACTGAATAATGTTGAAACCTTTGAAACCTTAGCAGAACTGTCATTATAACTTAGATAGTAATCAGCTACATTATAAACAAATCAAAGTATCGTCATTATTTACCTTCCTTACTTACTCAGCACTTAGCTACCATGATTAGTTTTAATTTATTTTGCAGAGAACTTCTGGAACGCTGCATTTTTTGACAAGGAGACGTCGTACCTCCACTTCCCCACGTTCCACGGAGAGCTGAGTGCAGACATCTCCTTCCTGTTTAAAACCACATCATCCTCTGGTGTCTTCCTGGAAAACTTGGGCATCAAAGATTTCATCCGGATCGAACTCAGCTGTAAGTGAAACCCGGAGGTTAGACGTTTAATCCGGATTGTTCAATTGTAAGTAAAATCGGGGCAAGGAGGATTACCCCGGGAGTTAAAGTTTCATCTGGGTTGAACTCAGCTGGAAGCGGTGAGCCTGCCTGGCAACCCGCCCCAATCCCTTTCAACTTGAACAGCATACAGTACCGCAACAACACACACCAGCATCTCTCTCTGCTCCTCAGGGAAATCACAGCAGTGCCATTGTTCCAGCCTGCCGCAGTACATTTCTTTTATAACCTCCAGAGTTTAGATAGGGCTGCATCATTGTAACTCATTATGACAACTACTGTTTAGATAGTGCTGTATCATTGTAGCTGGTTTTTATGGCAGCTGTTGTTTAGATAGTGCTGTATCATTGTAGCTGGTTTCTATGGCAACTGCTCTTTAGCCATGTATCATTGTAGCTGGTCATTATGACAGCTGCATTTTAGAGAGCTTTGTGTAATTGTATCTGGATGTTTGACAACTCAGGTTTAGAGAGCTTTTTCGCATTGTAGCTGGTTACTATGGCAACTGATGTCTGGATAGCGCTGTATCATTGTAGCTGGCTGGTGTTAAAGTTGTTCTGTATCATTGTAGTTGGTTGCTATGAAAACTGCTCTTTAGGTAATTCTGTATCATTGTAGCTGGCCATTATGACAGCTGCATTTTAGAGAGATCTGCGTTATTGTAGCTGATAGCTATGATAACTGCTGTTTAGTGTTTATCATTGTAACTGGTTGTCACGACAACAACTCTGATCACCGCAGCTGGTTGCTATGATAACTACTATTTAGAGAGTGTGATGTTACTGATCTCTGACTGGTTGGTGACAATTGCAGTTTAGACAACGTTGTATCATTTTAGCCTGGATCTATTTTCTTATCCTAGTTCCAGTAAAGCTCTGTGTAATGTTATTTCCAGCTGTCATGCAATTAGGGCACCATCACCAATGGAAAGTAGTGCGGTTGACACTGGGCTTGTGGCTGAAATTCTCTTGTGTCTCTTCTTTCTTCTTTTTCCAAGTAAAGTGAGTTGGATTTATTAGTAAAGTACCTTTGGGAAATAGGTTGTCATGAAGTCCTTTACAGTAAACAAAGGGCACAAATACAGATAAATGAGATAATAAATCAGGGAAAGATAAGAACAATATAGAACAAGGAGTCCAACTAAATAATAAACTCCAACAAATCATTACTGGAGTACTGTCCTTACTTCTTTTCCTTTTTTAATGTCATTTTACTAGACAAATTATGTCTTGCTTTTGCTTGTATTTTTGATTTTGTTTCTTTTGCTTGTAATTGTTTTAATGCATTTATTTTATGTAAAGTGCTTTGAAACACCTGTCCACCAGTAATATGAAACACCAGTCCACAGGAGAAACAAGTAAAGGATAGACAGGAGAAAGGAAAGGCTGGTAAGGTGGAACTTGAGGTAGGTTGCAGGCTGTGTTGAATAAGTGCATCTTGATTCTCCTCCCCCCCACCCCCCACCCCCCTTTCCTGACACCAGCCTCCACTGAGGTCCTCTTCTCCTTTGATGTGGGGAACGGGCCGCTGGAGGTCCGCGTGGAGGCCGGCGTCCCGCTGAACGACAACAGGTGGCATCGCGTTCGAGCCGAGCGGAACGTTAAGGAGGCGTCGCTTCGCCTCGACGAGCTCCCCGCCGCCACACAGGAGGCTCCTGCTGACGGTCACATCCATCTGCAGCTGAACAGCCAATTATTCATAGGTGGGAAGCGTATGTGTGTGTGTGTGTGTGTGTGTGTGTGTGTGTGTGTGTGCGTGTGTGTGTGTGTGTGTTCCTGTGAACATGATTTCCCTCATTAGTAGCAGAGTTCTGGTGATAGTGACTGTCAGGCCTTTTCTCCTCTGAATCTCTGGAATTGGTACAATATTCTCTCTCTCTGCTTTTCTCTCTGTTTTTCTTTCTTTCTCTTCCTTTATCTTTTCCAGTGACTCTCTCTCTCTCTCTCTCTCTCTCTCTCTCTCTCTCTCTCTCTCTCTCTCTCTCTCCCCACCCTCCATACCTCCAGGCTATACACACACACACACACACACACACACACACACACAAAACAAATAAACTCTGTATTACTACAGTAAATCTTTGAGTCCAGGGAACCAGGATACCTCTTTGGACTGGAGCTCCAAAGAGGTAAAGCATCCTGGTTCCTCCTGAAGTAAACAGTCATAGAAACTAAACCTTTCAGTAGCCTGCTTCCCAATCTAGCTCATACCAGACAGTGGGAAACATTATGCAGTGCTGTTTCTAGTTATTCAGGGCTAGATCCAGATTATCCATGTTGATGCTGACAGAGTTCAGCCAGTTGTAGCAGGTTAACTTGAAGAACTTGAATGGATAGAACGGTCCTTCCGCTGTTTGTCATGGTAATTTGGCTAGTACAGCAAACAGTGATTATGTAATGTTAAGGGTTAATTGCTGTGACAACGCAAGTCTGGGCATTAAGGTCGTAAAGTGTCTTGTCACGCTTGCTTGAGAACTGAGTAGATGTGTCTGTTGCATGAGTGCTTAGCAAACGGTCAAAACTCGTTAGCGAAATGTTAGCTAAAAGGTTAACGTAGCATTATCAAAGATTGTAGTTCTATTGCTAGCTCTTTTACTCAACATTAGCATGTTAGCAATGCATGGCGGCAAGGTGACAGAGAAGCTCCTTTGGTACTTGCTGCAAAACCTCTCACCTCATCGACTTGCCGTAAGTTAATCATACGAAAGCTATCCCAACGGTACACATAAAAATGGCCGCCGCTCCGACCATCCTGGAACATTGATTTGAATGGGAATGACCGCTCTATCCATTCAAGTTCTGTGGGGTCAACATATGTTATTGGGTGAATGTTTTTATCCAAAGCAGTGGCATGATTTTATGCATCTTTGGCATGGGTGGCTGCAGTGGGAATCAGTTCCCTAACCCTAGCAACGTTTGTGCCATTCTCTACCCATTCAGCTACACAGGCCCAGTTTGTAGCAGTGATACCTCTATATACCCCATATACCCCTGATAGACTGAGAGTAAATCCCCAGAAATGGAAAGAACTCAGGACCATGCAGTGAAAAGGTAGTTTTGTAATGGTCAGTTTCCTTGCAGTACCCTTGGAACAGTCTTTGAACCCGGTCTATTAGTTAAGATAGTCCATTTCCTGACAGCTGCTGATGAAACTCTGTGCCCTGATATAAACCTCATCAACTCTCCAGTCCTGGAAAGCTGTTTATCTCATCTTCAACAGTCTTCACGTTGCCAGTTTCGTACTCTGAGACAATTATAATGTTGCAGTGTCTGAACTCTGAGGACAGTTGGAGGTTGTCATGTGAGAACTCAGAAAACAATAACTTTCCAAGTTTAAATTCTGCTAGAGAGCAAAAAAAAAAAAAAGATATCTGTTTTCCTGTCACAGCCAGCCAGCCAGGCAGGACAAGCAGACTGTCAGAGAGATTGACAGCTAGCCAACCTTCCAGCTAGCAACAGTCAGCATGGTGCTAGGCAGACAGCCAGTTAAAAAAGCCAGCTCCTTGAATTTTTCACCTGCCAGTTTGTGTTTCGCTGTTGTTTCATTGCCTTGTCATTTTTTAAAATCAGTATGAGAGTGGAGACAAATTTGTGTTTCTGGGGATGCAGGGTAGGATTGGCCTTTCATTAAAAATCAGATATCAGCCAGTGTCATCCCCCGCCGATATGATGGAGGTGAGGATATGATTTTATTCAACAGCTTCAGGGAAGACGGTCTGTAAAACCTGCAATGAGAACAGCCTCACTCTGCATTAAAGAGCTGCTAACCCGCTTAAAAGAAGAAGACATTAGCATGGGACCGGGTTTCAGAGTTTTATTGTCTGAGGCCGAAATGCTTTTCCACCCTCCTAAGAATCAGATTCTGGGGGAAACACTGAATCCATTTCTGAATTCATTTTTTGGCATAATAAATGGTTAATATTGGCAAATAATATTAGGTATCGGCTGCTTCAATCCAAAAGTATCAATGTCAGCCTTGAGAGAGAAGATAAAATGCTCGTGTGTTGAAGTGCAGCCTGTGTGTTGTGTTGTCAGGAGGCACGGCGTCCAGGCAGAAGGGCTTTCAGGGGTGTATTCGCTCTCTGCAGCTGAACGGCGTCACCCTGGACCTGGAGGAGCGGGCTAAGATCACGCCCGGGGTTCGACCCGGATGTCCAGGCCACTGCAGCAGCTACGGCTCGCTGTGCCAGAACCAGGGCCGCTGTGTGGAGAGAGCCAAGGGCTTTTCCTGTGACTGCGGCCTGTCAGCCTACACTGGAGCCTTCTGCAGCAGAGGTACAGAGCCTTTGCAGTTGGGGTCCAAATCTCCTGCCAATCATGTCATCAGGAGGCTCATTGGAGAATTGGCTAGAAAAAGAGATACCTGAAAAACATTGTGGTGTGGGTGTAGATCAATTCAGTAAATATTCAGTAAGTAAAATAATATATATAATCTGATCTTTGTTTCCAAATTTAGCTTGCTGTGACACAGGAAACGTGTCTCCAAAGCATCTTATGAGTTGTAGTTTGAGAAAAGTCAGCTCACTTAACCTAACTGATTTGATTGATTTTTAGCATTGTTATCTAGCTAACTTGCCACTAGGCTAATTTTACAAAGTATTGTCAACATGCAGCTAGCCACTACTAATGCTAGCTTCTGCTAGATATGTTAGCTAGTGTGCAAATGAGATCTGTTTACAAGACACTGATGGTTAGCTGGCCAGATACTATGATTAGCTAACAGACATTATCGAAACACAAATTCCATCAGGTGTATCCGTGGTTAAATGATCATTTGCCAGTCAAAAACAACACAGAAATTAATGGCCGAGATGGCCAAGTCGTACGTTTAGAAACACAGCCACTGTTGCCTAAGAGTTGTTGACCTCCAATATGGCCGCCAGAGAATGTGTGACATCAAAGACCCCAGTAAGTTGGCTGACTTCCAATGCCAGTGCCAGATTTTAAAAACATGTGTAACGTGATTTATACATTTAGAGCATTAGAGAAAATGAGGAAATTTGGAAAGCTTTCTGCTATTTATCATCAACAAATGTAGAGGGAATAAAATGATGAACAGTGATCATTACGACTTGTCTCCGGTGGCTCTTTGAATCCAGCTGAACTCTCCAGCTGTGCCGGGAAAGAGGAAAAGAGAATATTGTAGCTTGTCACAAGACAGATGCAACAATTAAAATAATGTATTTAAACTGTAAAGCTAAGATAAATTAGTTTATTTTTTTAACAATACACTTAAACATTGACTATAAAAATTGCCCACAGGAATTAGCTCTGCTTCTAAACTTAAAATGTCAACATCAGACTGCCAGTTGACATGGATAAATGATAATTTAGCCGTCTCAGATTAGACTTTCGAACACGGATCTCAAGACTGAAACTTAGGTTGCTATGATTGAATTTAACCCATTGCATGTAGCTATCCTAAGCTGTATGAGGAATACGTTGAAACCTTTGCTAGATAAAGACGAATGCCATTGTTTAAGTGAAAGTGCTATGAAAACTTAGTTTAATTTTAACAAAGGCAGAAATTAAGGTTTAGTAGCTAGCCAGATGTTAACATCCCGTTTGTCACAGAAACTGGCTGCCATCTTGGATTAACGCAACAGCTCCTGATTCGCTCCACGTCACAGCATCTGATTGGCTGAGCGGGTCCCTTACCCAGAATCCTACCAATAGTGCAGTGACATCACACTTAAGGGAGGTTAGCGATAAGTAGCAAGGAGAATTGTCTTCACTCGCGCCTCTGTGCAGAGCCCAGTTAGCTGTGTCAACTTTATTATAGATCAGTGGTTACATCACCTGAAAGCCCTCTATAAATACACACACACACTGGAGACATGTAGAGAGGACATGCACACTAGAAACAGGTCACAGACACACACACACACACACACACACACACACACACACTGGAGCCTTGCAGAGAGGCACAGGCATGCAAAACCACATTGAAGCCTTCTGTCTCAGAGATGCAGGAATACACACACAAACACACTGGAGCCTTGTTAGGAGGTATAGGCATACACGCACACACACACACACACACACACACTAGAGCCTTTTAGCGAGGTACAGACATACACTGCAGCATACTCAGTATATCACATCCTTATTGTACAAGCTGAGTCAGTTGAAATAACTAATCATCTTAATCCTGTGGATAAAATCTAAATATATGTTATCAAATTGAAGCCATTTATAAAGTTAATGACATTCCTGCACCTCAGATGACATGGTGCTGGTTGATGATGCATCTTGTACTGACTGAACACACAATGAAGTACAAATATTGGTTTGTACACTTTATACTTGTGCTGTTGTGTTGTATACCCTTGTAAATACAATAGTAATGTATGCACAGTATTTTCCATACTGTAGATCAATACACAGGTTAATATATTGGAATAAAATATAACAATAATATTTGATGGGGTGTTCTACATCACTGAAGTACCCATGATCACAATAGAGAATGTCCTGAATGATATTATAGCTTTTATACAACATTACCAACTAATGTTTACTGTCGGGAAAGTTTTCTCTTCTTATGCGTTGAAAGACATTTTCGTGTTGTTTTTCACTGAGTCTACTATACGCACATAGACTTAAGTCATCAGAGGAACATTGAGTCATCACATGGCATCAGCACCGTCAGCGCTGTAAAGTTAACAAGTCCAGCTCTGTTTGCTGTTGAAACACCGCAGGTATGACTGGTGCTGAGATCACAACTCTAATAGACTGCTTTGTAATTAGCAGACAGATTTCATACTGTTCTTTTCACCTGTCAGCTGGTATTCTGTGGCTGCCTTTTATTTTCTCAAGCTCGCTAATTAGGCATTGTCAATGCTGCAGAGATACTGTAAATATGTGAATTACTGCCACAGTCTCCCTGGGAGATTAATTATAATTTTGAGGGAGTGCAAAGAAAATGTAAACTCATACAAATGCAAATGATGCTGTCCCTGGGAAACAATATAGACTTGTTATAAAGTGAAAGGAAGAGTGTTTGTACAGGATAAGAAGTCAATGGGCTTTATTTACCAAGCAAATTACTGGCAAAATTGTATAGAAAACACTTTTGATATGGGTAATTAATAACAGCGGTAAACGAGACAACTACCTCCAGTCTGTTTAGTTAAACTCTGTGCTGCTGTCTCCTCTCCGCCGGAGATGTCAGCCGACTTCAAACTTGTTCATTTTTTATATAGTTCCTTAACATAGACTTCCAAATAAGATAACTACTGTACACTGCAAAAAATATCCATCTTTATTCTATTATTGAGTCCTAAAATCATAATTTTCTTAAAACAAATGAAAAAATCTGCCAATGCAGTTAGATAATTTCACTTGTTTCTAATGCAAATCAACTTGTTTCAAGAATTTTGTACAATCAAGAGTCACTTTCTTGATAGTAGTGCAGTGATCTGCCTTTTGACACTCATTTGTATGAAATTCCTGAAACATGTGAAGCTGCATTGGAAACAAGTGGACTTATCTCACCTCATTGGCAGACATTTTCTCTTGTTTTAAGAAAAATTAGATTTGTAGGCTGAACATGAGACTAAATGGATGTTTTTTGTAGTGTATCTACAGTTTGTAATGAAACTCTTCGACGTCGCCTCCCTTCCTCCAGAGGTTTCGGCCAGTTTTAAGTCGGAGACGTCCGTCAGCTACACCTTCCAGGAGTCCTACGAGCCGAACAGGAACAGCAGCGCCCTTCCCTCCTCCATCTACTCCGACATGACGCTGAGAGCAGAAAACGTCTCGCTGAGCTTCAGGACCAGTCAGAGTCCTGCCATGCTCCTCTACATCAGCTCCTACTACAGAGAGTACCTGGCCCTGCTGCTCAACAAGCACGGTGAGGCCTTTTATTTTTATTGTGTTTTGTTTTTTACAAACATATTCAGGCTTTAAGCAGTAGACACACTGGAATGTAGCTTTCCTCTTGCCCTGTTTGGTGTTAACTCTGTGTTGTATTTATGTCCCTGGCTTGGCTTTTAGAGGGTGGTGGTGGAGGGGAAGTGTTGTGACTTTATATAATTTCATAAGTGTTATAAAAGAGATATTTCATTTGCATGTTAATTTGATTGGTAATAAGAAAAGGGAACTATGCACCTGTTCATTTGAGCTAGATGTGGTGAGACTACATTACCCAGAAATGCTGTTGTGGGAAGTTTTCTGTTTAGACACGCAAGACACACAAGTTGGGGCTAGCAGTGAATCTTTTCTTTTCCTACACAAGCCAACAAGATGCAGCGTGTCATATATCTTTGATTCAGTAAAGAGAAACAGAGTGACATTCAGTCCGAGTTCAAGCCTCGTCAATTTTGAAGTTAGTTAATCTCTGATGGAATGACATTGTCGTCTCTGCCTTCATGTTACCTTGTAAACTGGCTCTAACCAGCTTTGGGGTCTTGCTTTGGTATTCTTGCTTTTGTCTTTCAACGATACTTTCAACGATGTCACAACAAGGGCTGGGATGTGACAAGATGGCCCTGATGGACATTTTCTTTCTCAATTATGTGGATCGCCACTTAGGAAGGACATGTTACATTAGAAAAGATCCTTTGTTTGTTCTTTGTTGAGCTTTCATTGCTTAGCTGTGATGTTTTGTAGTAACTGATAATGTAATGCCTGCTACCTGCCAGGTAATAACTTCTCACAATGTATTAAAACATGTAATGAAACCTGTAAATGCAATACATTATTCTGGGATAGTGTAATAAGATCACTTTATTACATAAATGATTTCATAAGTGATGATGTAATAATTATACAGACTAATAATGTGATTACTTGTAAGAATACAAATGTAATGCCTTGAGTTATCACATTATAGGTTATCGCTGGTTAATGATGATGGTGATGTTATTGCATCATCCAGCAACTTATTACATGAACAGGTTGTTTTACATTTTCAACCCATTTAGAGGGACATTTTATTACATTTTGACAAGATATTCCATTACCCAGCACTTATTACATTATCAGTTGCTACATGCTTGCTCTCTGTTGATCAACCATACATTGCAAGTGCCACACAGAGACTTTGTGGCTGTGTGAACCTCCTCCTCCCCTCCTCTCCTCCTCCTCCTCCTCCCACTCTGCCTGTTAACTTCTCCTCTCCTCCTGCTCCCGCTCTCCTCTGTTCTCCCTCTCCTCGCCTTATCTTATCGTTCCTTTTGTTACCTTTTTTCCCCCAGTTCCCTTCCCCTCCCCTGCCTCTCTCCTCTGTGTCTAATCAACTTGTTGTGAGTTCAGCCAGCGGAGTGGTGAGCGGGGTAATTTAAATTGGAAAGGACAAAGAAGGCCGATGAACCCATTACAAGGAGCATTCCAACTAGATTAGCTGTAAATAGACTGTGTGAATAGGCTGCTCTTAATAACTCAGACTAGAGGAAGCTGATGGACAGCGGGTCATTACAGTTGCCATGGTGATCAAGTAGTCATCAGGTAGCTGCACTTAAACTGAAGCACCCAATTAAATCCCTGGCAGAGGTTTCTCTTGGCTGCTGTAACCGTGCGTTCACACTGCGAGCGACTTGGTCGACGTGTTGCTCCGTCCTGACCGGCTGTGGGCGGTGTGAGAGGCTGCGACTCCGTCTCCATCTATGTGGCGGTGTTGTGCAGCCATAAAGTTTTCAACAGGCTAATCATGTATTTTTCGCTGCTTCGGTATCGCCTTTTATAGCATTAGATCTTTTTGATAAGTTAACATAGCTGGCAGGCGCTAATTAGGTAGCTTGCCTTTAGACCCCATCATTTTTGAGATGTTTATTCTTCTTTCTAATAAAAGTTGTAGAGAATTTGGATGCTTTGAATGGCTGTAATCAACTTCTGATCATTGTTCATGAAGCAAAATCACATCAGCAGGGAAATAAGGAAGCGTGGAAATCTGATTGGCTGTTGATCGATTGCGAAAGCCAACTTTTCTCATCAGTTTTCTCATCACACATCAGTTTCTGCTCTGCTCTGTGGGAAATGAGTGGACTTCTTGTGACTTGTTGATCGTGTCGCTCGCAGTCGGAGCGCACGGCAAGACTGCCACGCTCTCTTCTTCCTCTCTCCTCTCTCCAACTAAGTTGAGAACAAAAAGCAATAGATAATGAAATGATAATGATTAGTGATGACAAACATGAATAATTTATCTTTCTTTCTCTCTCTCTCTCTCTCTCTCTTTGCTACCATCACGCCCCCTCAGCCTCAACACACACAGAAACTCCACCATCCCAGTCAGTCACTCAGTACCTAGAACACACTGTGCCCTCGCCAAGATTACATGCTTTCACCATCATTATGCAAGATGTGCTCGTATGACAAAAAAAAAAAATCCATTGACAGGATATATGGGAATGGAGTGAGTCATCATTTTGACAAATTTTTATATGGGCCAATTATTATGCTTTTGCACAAAGTGACAATTTGTATACGTCGGAAAATGCCAAATGCGCTTTTGAAGAAAGCCTCATTTCCTATCTCCTCTTTTCATCCGCAAAGCCTGTCGACATCACAGGGCATTCATCGTAACGCCATGAAATTATCCATCTTAAATGCCGTGGAAATTATAAAAAAATTAACTTGATTCAGTGTAGCATTATTGATGGGACTTAGCGCTAATCCTCTTAATATTGAATTCTTTTGAGTTTATTAATTCAGCCGCTGTTCCCCTGGAACATCCAGATCTCTTTTTGAATGAATATTTTCTAAGATACAGTGTGATCAAAGCAGACGACGGGGACAAGGACAGTTTCAGCAAAGAAAAAAATACTTGAAGAGGATTTCAATGATTCTCTTTATGCTATAAATACCTAAAGAGGAGTTCGGTGATTCGTAGTAATTATCAAAGCTGAAATGCTCATTTTAGAATCAATTTATTTCTACCTTGTGAAGCTGTTGTTGTGTGTCCGGGTCACACAGCGGTATAACAGTGTGTTGTGTTGTTGATGTGTGTGTGTGTGTGTGTGTGTGTGTGTGTGAAGACAAGCTGGAGGTGAGGTACAGACTGGACAGCAGCAGAGAGGCGGAGGTGTGGAGGAGCAGAGGGAGGAGCCTGGCCAACGGACAGATACACACTGTTACCATCAGCAGACTGGCAGACAGCGTGTCTGTCCAGGTAACACACACACACACACACAAACACACACACACACACATACTCACAGAGCTCTCTCACACACATACCCATTTCTCTCTCCCTCTCTCTCTGTCTCTCCCACACACACACACACACACACACACACACCTCTTTCTCTTTTCGTTTTTATCTTTTCTGTTTCCTTTTCTGTCTCACTCTCTCTCTCTCTCACACACACACACACACACACAGACACACACACACACACACACACACACACTCACAGAGCTCTCTCACACACATACCCATTTCTCTCTCCCTCTCTCTCTGTCTCTCCCACACACACGCACACACACACCTCTTTCTCTTTTCGTTTATCTCTTTTCTGTTTCCTTTTCTGTCTCACTCTCTCTCTCTCACACACACACACACACACACACACACACAGACACACACAGACACACGGACACACACATTCACATACACACACAGCAGAGCTCTCTTTCTCTCTCCCACTGTTTCTCTCTCTGTCTCCTCACTCTCTCTCTCACACACACACACACACAAACACACGGACACACACATTCACATACACACACAGCAGAGCTCTCTTTCTCTCTCCCACTGTTTCTCTCTCTGTCTCCTCACTCTCTCTCTCACACACACACACACACACACACACACACACACACACAGTATGTAAAGAGACTGCTGTTCTCCTCAGTCGATATAAAGCCTGAGTCAGCCCGGTCTTCTCAGCAGTCTGTCTCGGTCACAGTAGATTTCGGCGACCAGTAGCTGCAGCTACAGCAAGACAGCAGGGACAAACTGCGGGAACACTCACAGATAAAGCCTGAGCTGCACCTAAAAATCACCCAAAAACACCTTAATACGCTATTGATGATGTGCCTTGTATTTCTGGGCCCATTTTGTTGTTTGGTGATGTATTTTTGTTATTCCTGTGGATAACTGGCCAAACCTAGAAGCCGTGGCCTCATGTTGAGCTATTTCCTGCAGTTTGATAACAGAAAATGTTTCAGCGATCTAAAACATCAGCGGTAAACATCAGGTTTTGGTGTCAGTCCGTCAGAATCAAAGAGCGAGGGCTTCTCTCTAGAGCCGCCATTTTGCACCAACGTTCAACAATCATACAGGGAGAAATCCATCGTGGAAGAGGAAGAGAGACCAATTTCTCCACTGACAGAAGACTCAATAGACCAGAATGCAATGCAGCCACAAGATGTGTTGCTTTATTACATTGAGTTATTACACTGTAACAGCCGCCTTGGTTAAAATACTTTCCGTGGTGGATTCCCTCCTAGACCGTTGAAGTCTTTCTTTCCTTTTTCCAGCTGAGCTCTTCCCAGTGGTTACAGAGCTGCTTTTTATGTAAAGAGCTGCTTCCAAAAAGAGATATGCACCAAAATCTGACCCTAAAACTGATAAAACGGTTGCTGGCATGAAAGTAAAACTAATAAAACAAGGGATTATTACTGATGTTATTAACATTTTTGAGACCTTTGCTTGCATATTATTGGCATTTTAGATGGTATAATCTAGTATAGTTGTATTTTTGAACTGTTTAGCAATGCTCTTCAGGTGTTAAACCCTTCATTTTCTTTCAGATTGACCAGAACGCCAGAGAGGACTTCAACCTGACCTCCGATGTCGAATTCAATGCCGTCAAGTCGCTGGTTCTGGGCAGAGTGCATGGTGAGTGAGGCGGCAGTGAAAACCCAGACAAGGCCTTTCTCCTTACACAACACTCAGACACTCATTTCAGTAACAGCGCTGAGATGTTTTGCCATATCTTTGATCATGCTGGGTGGATCAGCTGCCGACTGAACAGCAGTTAAAGCGTGAATGTCCACTGGGGCGTAAATTCGCAGGCGCTCCCCATTCATTTGAACAAGGACAGAAACTTTGTGGAGGATTGCGGGAAGGTGGGCGTTGAATACTTGCAAGCGCAGCGGCGAGGGGGGCAGTGTCGAAAATAGAGCTCAAGTCAATTTTGTGCAAATTTCAGGCGTCTGGAGCTCGAATGCCAGGTGTCTGTTTGATTGACGTCTGCTCATGAAACATCCCCCGTCCGACTTCCCCCTGTTTCACCACAGGACAAAAAAAAAATCATCACGGAGCAGAAATGGATCCTCATCGTCTCCAGTTCTCCCGTTATCTAGCTGATACTTTTTGAGCACAGGGACAAATTAAGACGTGCAGCAGCGTGGAAGAAAGTCTCTGAAATTGTGTCTTTGGATGGTGGGTGAAGAGAAATTTACTTGCATGCATACAGTATAGTCATTCAGTCCATTCAATTCAACATTCAATCGTATTTACCTAGTAGGCAACTCTACTCCCTCTCCGCCTACCACACTAGTTTGAAAAATGCAATGAAATGGACATGGAGAGCAGCGAATGTAATCAAATGAATCTGATTACGTAGAGTCTGAACTAAAGTAAGACACTATGAAACATCCAATGATGTTCACCTTGTAATTTTTAATCAAAAATTGGAAAAAACAAGAATTGTCGATTTGATTTGATTTATTTGACAATTAAAAGAAACATAGAGCATGGGAAAAACATGTACAGTTTTCAGAAATTTTCAAGGATAATAAAGCTGGTAAGCCACCTAAAACATTAGCAGTTCAACATATGTACTTACCGGTATACATGAAGGTAATGCCTTGTATTATTGATTTCTACCTCAAACAATACCTAGATATTAGGTAACAAAGGTGGTTCTGATCACTTTGGAGACTTTGTGACTGGAAGGTTGCTGGTTTGAATCCTCCACATGAATGGGAATATCACGGAAAGTGAATGAGAAACGGCCTGTCAACCCTCAGAAATAATACTGAGGTGTTCTTGAGCAAGGCACTTGACCCCCCAGTTACTCTCCAGTGCGGCAGAAGTGACATAAAGTAAAAGTGGAAAGCTGTGGTTATGCTCCCAGGTGTAAATGTATACAACTGTATGAATGTGGAGAAGGACAATGCTGAAGAAAGAGCATGTGCACTCAGCAAACCCCAGGAAACCTGAAACTACACCGACTTTAAAAACTCCACCTGTTCACACCAAAGTGCTGTGGTAGCAGTGTTGTTGTAACAAAAAGAATCGCTGAGCAGAATATTTAATTCATACGCTGACTTACCCTCAAATCACCGAGCTACTTGTGACTTCTACTGTACTGCCTGCTGTACGAGTTCACACTGTATTTCCCTTATGCATGGCTCTTATGGTTGCTCGGCCTAAACACTGCATACCATAATTCCCCTAAGCATCGCAGAAAGCGCTGCATACGAACAAACTACCAAGCACCTAATAAAGGTTTTAATAAGTAATAAAAGTGCTTTTGCGCCAAGTAGAGATGCAAACAGAGACGTTTATTGCCAAGTAAACGTTGACCTACTCTCATAAGTAACCACTTGTGATACTGGATACATTTTAAAGACATACACACAGAAAAATAAAGGTGCGAACTTCTTCAGAGTGATGCCATAGAAAAACCATTTGTGGTTCCATAAAGAACCTTTTCAGGAACCTTTCAGAAAATTGCTTTGCTTAGACACCTGCATTGTGTTTTTGTTTATCTGTCCTTGTATAGCCTCAATTGCAATTGCACAATGTATACTGTGGAGGTAATGGTTATTTTCCACATTTATGCCATCACCCACCATCCAGTAACTAAGAATTAAGAATCATACATGGTTCTTTGGGATATTAAAAGTTTCTGAAAGGTTCTTGGAACCAGAAATGGTTCCTCACTCCGAATTCTTAATTCCAGTTCGCACCTTTATTTTTCTGTGTGTGGAGAGAGAAATGAAAGCCAATGCTCATTATATAGCATGTAGTTCCTGCCAGGCAATCTAACTGGTCAAAGATGCTTTTCAAATGTGCTGATAACTCCATTATTGGTTACTCTGCCAACTCAGCTAGTGCGCTGTCTTTCTTGTTTTCTCCTATTTTTATTCTTATATATGTACACAACTCTGAAGAAAACTTCTCAGACTGTGCACATGTTGGTAGACTTTGTATAAAAGCCATAACACCCTTGAGGACGTTCTTTCCTGTGATGATGGGTACTTCGGTGAGGCCGAGGACGCTCCTCTGCACCTCATAGTTATTGCATCACCTTTGGACCCATAATCTGGTACCTCTTGGGCACGACTGCTATATTACTGCATTATTTGTTCTGGAAAGCTGTAGCAGTCTCGGTACATTCTTATATGTTTTATTGCAGTGTTGAGCGGTGCAGCTTCGTTCCTTTCGTTCTCTAGCTAAGCTGGACAAATAGACCACTTCAGGAAGCTCTGATAAAACGTTAAAAAAATTGTGTGGAGGAGAGAAAAGGAGATGCTAATGTTTAGGATTTGGTCACTGAATGAAATGAAAGATTTTTTCCAACATGCAACTCCATAGATTCTGCACAGGACAAGAAAACCTTGTTTAGGGGGAATATGAAACACCTTTCCCTCCAAGGAAAAACTGCAACCTCTTGTAATTTGAAAATTGCTGTAGTCATTATTGCAGTTTCATTATTTCATTATTTTACTAGTGTCAAGCTAAACCAGGAAGTCAGCCTGTACAGTTTAACCTTCCCCTGCATGTCACACTGTTCTACCTCCACATCCCTCCTCTCCAGCTCTGCAGGACGGGTCTGTCTGCCTCGGGTGCCTGTTAGACAGATAACACATGCAACAGAGGCACGGCGACCCTGTAATTGACTCTGTCATGACCTAGTGATGTTCTTTTTGAACGGCACCATCAGGGACTGAGAAATAGGCTGTTAATAAGACGAGAGGCCGAGGGATCTCCCTGACCCAGGAGCTCTGCAGAGCCACTGTGAAAAGTAATGCTAGTTCTTATCAGCATCAACTGATTCAACAATTTGAGTAAGATTTTTTAGGTAAATCCAATTTGTTTAATCTTACACATACACACAATATCTTCATGGAAAGTCTTTCTTATTGTTTCTTCAGTGAAGTTCTACATTGTTGCTAGTGCCATTCATTTATAGATATTATTGTTGTTGTTGTTGTTGTTATGACATGTCATCCACTGAGCTAACGACACACGTCTACATACATACATGCAAGATACATCTTGCTTTAGAGGGAATTTGCTGTAAATGCATAGTTTACTTACTGGCTTTCATCTGCCCATTTCTCTTCAAAGATGATTTATTGGTATGACTGACAAAAACATAATGCCAAAGTTGCCAAAGCGGCTTACAATATGTTAAAACAATAACCATATCAATCCAATACAGATAAATGATTAGGCTTCTAAGTTTAGTAGAAAAGCAATTGTTGATTACGTGATTAAAGCAATGATCAGTGATTTAAAAGATGATTTACTGGAAAATTTGTATTTCTCTGACTGCTTTTCTCTGTCTGCTTTGCTGTCTTTCCCTCTCTCTCTCCCTCCTTTTCTCTCTCTCTCTTTCTCTCTCTCCCCCTCTCCATCTCTTTAGAGTCTGGTGACTTGGATCCAGATCTGGCCCGGTTTGCCTCTCTGGGTTTTACCGGCTGTCTGTCGGCCGTCCTCTTTAACTCCGTCAGCCCTCTGAAAGCGGCTCTGCTCCACCCGGACTCCAGCGCTGTCATCATCACCGGCCCGTTGGCCCAGTCCGGCTGTGGCTCCTCCGCTTCAGCCAACCCCTACGCAGCAGAGACCACACACCACCTATCAGGTAAGAGGAGGAAAGGCCATGTTTGTATGTTGGGTTTATTATCAGCTGAGCAGTTCCTTTTCTTAGAGGGGAGGAGTCAGTTTAGTAAGGTTTTTTGCCATTGTGCACAGAGTTTCTTGGTTCTATTTTATTCAATTTACTAAAGAATCTGGGGGTCAACATATGGCGGTGGGTGGAGTTTACAGATTCTTTTTTCTCAGGGGAGGAGTTAGAATAGTAAGGGTTTTAGATGTTATCATATGTTTGTGAGAATGAGTTTGTATGTTTTACTGGGTGCAATCAAGCAGCAAAAACCAGCCAACAACCGAAACACAAAGCCGCATGGTGGAGGAGAGACAATCTGACCAGTTAGCACTCGGAAATTCAATGGCCAAATGTAGCAAAAGAAGCATTCAAAGACCATGTGGATTTCCTTATTTCTTGAGTTATTAATAATTTTTTTTCCAAAGAGCCTGAAAACAAGTAGCCTAAATTAGACATGAATTCTTAAAATGGGTAAAGTTATAGGCTATCTAAACTCGATTAAAGTAATGCACATTTTCATATAAATAAACGTCTCTTTTGCTATTCTCTATTGGCGAATGATGTAACACAATAGTGATTCATGAAAGCTTTTCCATTTACTAATGTAAACACCCGGTGTCTGGTAGGTCTTTTCTGGGGAAAAAAAATCCTCTGGCACACAAGAAGTGATGTGTTTTACATTTCCGTCAGCAGCAACAGTGATTTGTTTGGAATAAACAGAAGAAGAACTGGGTAGTTAGCATGAGCAGTGATAGAAAAGAAAAGAAAAGAGAAACTCAAACTGCATCAACAGAAAATCCAAGGACAAAGACATCACAGTCCCGCCCACACTGTTTGATTGACAGGTGATTTGTGGGAAGTGAAGTCCAAAAACACCACAGCAATGAGCGCTTAGCACCAAAAATGTCACCAAAATAAAAAAAATAAAAAAACAAGGGTCTTGCCACTTTACCTATGGTAGGTTTAGGGTACCAGGCACCCTTAAACGAGTGCGCCCATTTTCTCAAAGGGGTCAAACTAGTATAGAATTTGTGTGTTTTCATATCGTTGTAATTTCTGAATGGAGTATTTCTAATTTGCATGTGCCATTATTTGTGTGAGAGCTGCCTCTCCAGCTATGATGGGCCCGTTGGGTACCTGCACCTTCCTCCTTGTAAAACAGAGTAATGACACTGGGGCAGATGAGGTAATTAATTTGGACCGGAGAGAGGAGTTTCCTTCGGCATATCTTTCCCCTGCGGTCGCTCTCATACAGCCTACAGAGCCCTATGGAGATGTGCTGCGGTTTCCAATGGGCCTTATCTGCTCTGACTAATGGTGCTATATTATACTTTTCCCCTCTACATCTCCCTCTTTCCACTCTCTGCAATGTTTGTCTTCCTCCATCTCTCTGCCTTTCTCCTCTCCTTTCTTTGTTTTCTTTTTTTTTTTGTTCTGTTCCGCTCTACTTCATCTCTCGTCTCTTCTCTCTATCTCATCTCTCTCTTTCTATTCTCCTGTGATTCTGTTATACTTGTCCTGTTTTGTCTGTTGTATTTCTGCACTCTGCTTATGTTCTTCTCTCTTCTCTTTCCTCTCTCCCTTCACTTCTGCTTTTTCCATTCTCTCTCACTTGTTTCTATGACTCATTTTCTCTCTTTCGACGTATTTGTCTGTCTGTTGCTCTCTCTCTCTCTCTCTCTCTCTGTCTCTCTCTCTCTCTCTCTCTCTGTCTGCAGACCAGTCTGGTTCAGTCGGTACAGGTCAACCTTTAGTCAATGCCATCAGGAGTGACTCGGCTCTAATTGGAGGTACTGTAACAGGAAGCTGCTTCACCAAAGTTTCACTGTCATACTTTCATAAAGTATTGGTTTCAGATAACTCCATATTGTGAATAATGCAGATGCACAACGTGTATAAGAGATAACACACTGTCGTCGATCATGAGACATAAATTGTGGTCAAAGCGAGGAAGGATGATGCGCTAGGCAAGAGTTCAATTAATACACAATTACAAATACGAGGTCAGATTGATTCAAACTGAAGAGTAGTTTTAATCTCTAGAAGGGTGGAGAAAAAGAAAAGAGAAAAGTTGTTTAAAACTGAAGACCAAAATTAGATATATATCTTTTAAAAAAAAAAATCACAAACTGATTGTTGGCATAATAGTAAAGCACTTTATGGGTTGCAATTAAAGTTTTGAGGCATCTCAAGGCTTTTGCCTTTGAGAATAGAATGATCTTTGTTTTTGTCAGGCAGCAAAATCTTTCCAAATTTTTTATACTGAATAGAATTTTTGAATGAAAACCTCTCAATAGTCCCTTAAACAGCCTGACTCTGTCTGAGTGCACAAAGGACACCACCGCTAATTAGAACCCAAAGCACTTTATTCTTCAAGTACAATGAATGAACAAATGTTTTATTGCCGACATTGGTGCAGAGACCTTTTAATAGGCATTATTGCCTGGGGGGCTTGGAGAAAATGAGCAGACTGCACCATTAATGGAGGTAGTAAGTAAGAAGTAAGAAGTAAAAGCGGTCCAGTGTTTTCTCTCTGCCTGTTGGGCAGCTGACCAGTTGCTTGTACTTAGGAGGCTCATTTTCTGAGCTGTAGTAGTTAAAGGCAGAGTCGTGATGTTTGGTCTCCCATTCTGTTTTCCAATTTTAATCTGTCCCATTAGGAAGCTCTCCATTTCCTCTGCTTTTGCCTCAGGTGAAATGTAGATGCCAGAATATGGGAGGTGGGATGTTAAAGCCAAAATTATGGTGGACAATTCCCTAGGCGGGTAGATTGCTTTGCTTTGTAAACTAGACAGCGACTCATATAAAAGAGAGCAAAATTTGGATACGACAGACATGCAGTGGTGGAAAAAGTACTCCAATTCTTTACTTTAGAAGTATTAGCAATAAAATGTACTGAAGTATCAAAAGTAAGTCCTCATTCTGTCAGAGTGTTAAATTATTGATGCATTAACCTGTAAGAAGTATTTTAATGTTGTCGGTCTAACTGCTCCATATACTGTTGGGGAGTTTCAACTCTAACAATGCAACGTATTTTATGAGCTTATTGTATGTTTTGCATGTAAAACCTTATTCTGCAAAGTAACTAGTAACTCCAGCCGTCAGATAAATGTAGTGAAAAGGAGTGAAAAGTACAATATTTTCCTCTGAAATGTAGTGGAGTAAAGGTATAAAGTCTCACAAAATGGAAATATTCAAGTAAAGTAGCAGTACCTCAAAATTGTACTTAAACCTGCAATAAGCGATTTCAGATCCTGGAACCAATCCTGAAACTAACGTCTAAAAATTCTGGTAATGGCGGAATCCATGATCCGAGCGAGTAAACTTGTTCAACTAGTAAACGTGCTACCTACCTCTTCACTTGTCATTGTGAGACATGTAACCTTCAGCGGGAGAAAAATCTGGCAAAGCGAGACTGGTAACCGTATTTGATCAAAATGTCCACGGAGACGCTCACAAATTTGGGATAAAAACCCGCGGCATGGCGTCCTTAATAATCAGAACCCCCACAGCTGGAAAGACACAATTCACAGATAACAAACACAAGAGCGCCAAGTGATCACCACCTAATTAATCTAATCGAATCTTTGCAGAAAAAAACCCTCTGCTGTTATCTTCAAATGCATGGCAATTTTTAAAATCACTGTAATGCAGCATTAAATTGAGTATATCAGTGCAGTATTTTTGCATTCCATTTAAATTCTTTTTTTTTCTTGTGATAGTGAAATGTTCGTTATACAGTGGAAGAGTCCAAAGAAAAGTCAGCTGTCAACTGAAAGGCAGAACTGAACTGGGCATCTTTATGTTATAATGAGGCTTATAATGGTGTTCAAAGGCCTGTAAGGTTAAATTACCACCCACCTGCTAAGATGTCAATTTCACAAACTCACACATAATTTTCACCTGCTCATTTTAGTGTTGAGAAAATCAAATGTGTCAGAGTGACAAGAACATCAACACACACCATTTGACCTTATTCCCATGGCAGCCTTTTTGTGGGAAACTCATTACTCATACATTACTGCAACACATAAGAAAGCACTTCAGATAAAGGCCCATTCACATCTAGAATGATAACTATAAAAAGATTTAAATCCTTCTAAATATAATAATAATAGTAAATATAATATCTGTGTTCCTTCCCACCACAGTGACAACCAAAAAAAACATCCAAAATGATAACATCACATATTAGGAAATTATCACAAATATAAATGCTTGAGCAAAAACGTATTGTTATAGTTTATAGTTATCTTTTTAGTTATCAAATTAGCAAGCAATCTCAGGAACCGCAACTAACTGTTTGAATTTAGCAAGTTAACTATAACTCACTAGCTAGTACATTACCACACCTTAAATAAACGTTTTTACAACCTTAAGAAACATGTTGCTAAAATGAGTGGACATGTAACGGAAATGTTCTGGAGTGGTTGCATCTGTAACATGCAAAAAACATTCATACAATCTTGTAACTATCAAACATTAGGCCTATATACTAAAAACGTTCTATCAATGTTTACATTTTTTTTAACTATGGGCTAACGTTTTTGGAACATTGTACATAGGCTACATCATGTTACAACTACAGTGAAACGTTCGTGGAACGTTAGAAAAACTTTCCACAATAACAGGACAGACAAAATCCTATGTAAAAAAAAATCACATTCCCACAACCATAAAAGAACTTTTTAATAACGTTCTCGGAACACAATGGTGCTAGCTGGGTAGCTACTAGCTAGCTACCAAGGCTAGCTTCCGATAGCTCGCTATACTGGGCCAAATATATAACCTTAAACTGTGAACCTACAGTATATCCCTCCAGATTATTGAGATCCATTTGTTTATAATACATTTTCCAGTGGGGAATCTGTGAAATATTTGTCTGCTTCCTGACGTTTGCATGACGTGTTTCTTGGTACACAACAGTAGAGGTTAACGTTTGATGTAAGATGAAAATGAGACTAAGGTCTATAACGCTGAGCTGCAGTAACCCTTCCCGTCTCTCCGGTCTGCAGGTGTGATAGCGGTGGTGATCTTTGTCACCGTGTCTGCGCTGGCGGTCACAGCCAGGTTCCTCTACAGGAGGAAAGGGACGTTCCAGAGCCAGGAGGTCAGGGGAGTGAAACCCGAAGACAGCTCCGAGCTGCCGTTCAGCAGCCAGGCCAATGCGCACAACGGTCCGAGCGACAACCGGAAGGAATATTTCATTTAGTCGGAGCGCCGGCCCGCCGGTGACCCGGCGGCGTCGGAGCTGAGCAGACAGACAGATGCCTTGCCAAGCCTCAGTGCTTTACACTGCGAACAGAGCCGCCGCCCGCGGCGCCACATGACGGGAAGACACAAACAGAACAATCCACTCCTGTTTTCTTTCTGCGGTTGTATTTTTGTAAAGAGTGTATATAGCAGCACAAAAGCAAAGTGTTGAATTTAAAAAGGTGTTGATACTGTCAGTTGAACAATTGTACATATTTGAAGATGTAAATGTTAAAATAATGATGAATTTATAACAATCTCTGTCTTTCTCTGTCATGTTAAAATGGTACAAATCAGTAAATGAGCCATCAGTATTTTTCATGGAGTTTGGTTCTGTAAGTTAAAATGACTTTGTGCAGTCTGGGTTGATTTATATGCATTTTCCTATATAAGTACAGTGAAGGTTTGCTGTTTTGGATATTTGAGAGCTTATTCTTGTCAGAAACCGTTTGGAAGCTACAGATGGATATCTGCATCGCTATTCAATTTCCAGTTTCATGTCTTTTTTCTTTTTTTTTTCCCCTTTTGGCTCTTTGCACCTGTGTATGCAAGCAAAATATTCACATCCATTCGCATTGAACATTTCCAGTTTCCTAAAGTTCCCTCGGAAAAAATCTTTACATTTTATTCACTGTGGTTTTTCTTTATGTCACAACTTGAAGCAAAGCTCAGCCTATTTTCCTTTTCCTTTTCCCTGTAGCTTCCTTCCTGGCAGCTCTGAACAGTAAAGCTTTTGAGGCAGACACCGGCACCGCAGACTACAAAATACTCCGACTGCCGGTCCCCCCCCCCTCACTCCGCACTGAGACGTTTAATGTATCTTTGAAATGCTAATCTGGGTTTGTCTGACATGCAGACTGATTCACTAGAAGCAGAGCGATCATCAGAAAGTGGAGCAGCTGACAAAGAGATGTGGATATCATGGGGAAAAAAACGGCCATCCTGATATTGGTGTTGTGTATTTAACTAAATCTATTCATGTATAAAATTCTGTTCAGCTACAACCAGCGGTACGAATAGACAGAGAATAAGGAGGCAGTTGATCGACTGGCTGTTTAACTAACACACATCGCTCTCTCTCTCTCTGTTAGATCCCCGGAGCGCAGATTTTAAGTGGAGAATTGGATTTTAATAAGTTGAGTTTAAAAAAAAACTCAAAAGTGCATTTTTCCACCTCTTTGTTGGTTTTCCTCTCAACGCAACTGTGGCCTGATTTAATTTTATTCCCAGAAAGGAAATTCTTAATAATGCTCTTTTTGTTTTGTTTTTTATCGCAAAACTTTGTCTCCACAGAGTCAATTCCATAGCGACCAAAGCAGTAGCCATCGTAAAAGTCCCCCATAATGCATCGCTCCTGCATTTCTCCTGCATAAATAGTGCAACAACCTATTCTTCCTCAAATGCTTTGAAGTAGAAATGGACAGAGAATTTGCCCCACTCCCAAAAAATGACTCCTTCTCTCCCATATTGTCTAGGAATTTAAGCTTTTCATTGTAAGTCAGCCTGGATAACAGCATTAGTTAAATGCCGTAAATGTGACATTTTTTAAGAAGTCAGAACAATCAGAATTATTCACCAAGGAAAACGAATATACAGAAATTTAGATTGGTCACATTGGTGGAGAGACATATTGACAACAAAGTTTCCCAATACATCCTGACACACACAGCAGAGAGACAACAGGATCTCACATCCAGTGCAAAACAACAGTGCCAGACATATTATGGACAATAAACTGTACATATAACACTACTGTACATATACTCACAATGTACAGCACAACAGGGTAGCAGCAGATACATTTTTACTGTCGGACCCACAGCAACTTTACAGTTAAAGGATAACTCCGGCCATGGTGAATGTTAAGCCCGCTCTCCCTTATGAGATTCTTGTGTTTTTTATTTTGTTTTTATGGTAACCTGTAGCTGGAGGGATTTTAGATTATGATTATGATTTTGAAACGGGTCTCGTAGTGGATAAGAAACATTATCATTATCATTTGGTCCGACCAATTTGTGTGTCTACATTTCAAGAATAACCCTTGCTTACTTATAGCAACTTATTCTAATCTAATTGATAGGAACAACTTTCAGGTGGAAAAGCTCTCTTCCTCAGCGGAGAGGCTTGAAACGAGGCGGGATGTAACCATGAAGGATGTTAGCGATTGGTGAGAAGTGCTGTCTAAGGCGGGACTTCTGATATTAGCAAAAAAAAAAAACTCCATGGTTTATGTTGCTCCCCTTAGTTTGCCATCTCAGAAATGAGCTTTTGATATTCTGTGGAAAACTTCTTGCCCTGATGAAGACCTTATGATCGAAATGCATTGGCTCTAAGCCATGATAGTAAAGGCTTTTTAAATTTCAAGCTTTTAGTCTCTTCCATCCTTACTGGATTTAGAGTGCCTTGGACTTTGTGCATACAGCTCAAGAGTTTACTTTTTCAATCTTACAGCTAGTATCTCCGTTTTCTACAGATTTGATTCCTGTTCCCAATGTGCACCTATAAACCCAAAGGATTTAGGTTAGGACTTAATCCACAAGAGCACCAAGTGTTACTTTTCTCTGCCTCTCTAGTGTTTTTATATTGTTTGGAGTTGAATGAAAGCCAATGGCGTCTTGAAGTAGGGAAATAAGTCACATGATAATTGTTTCTCTGATAACAGCATGGAAATATCCACAGGAATTTCTGGAAGGGAGAGAGGGCTCGCTGGAAAATGGGCGTAACATTCACTGTGGCCGCGCAATTATCCTTCAAGGGTCAGAGTCTTGCTTGAGGCTATTTTGACAGGACACACTGGCTGTTTCAGATAGTGTCTCTAAACACTAGGCCACTCTACACCAGTAATGCATTGACGCATGCAGCGCATGCAGTGGGACCTGCACGATGGCTACATACTGTATGTGGATAATTTTACGGCAAACCACTGGACATAAAGACCATTAGCTTTGATCAGCTTCAGCCTAGTGTGACTATGAAGAAGCCCTTTCATCTGTCTAATATCAAATACACAGAACAAGGATATAAGAACAGCTTTATACAGTATGGACTGTTTTCTAAATGTCAGAAATTGTTTCGAGGAATCGGTTTCTGGTTTGGTGTCTTTTCTGGGCAGTGCATCAGTTTTGAGTTGAATTGAACTGAACTATTATAACATCATGATATTTACAGTATTGGTGAATAATTATAATGTCAGTGAGTTTGAGTGACCTGCCATAAAAATATCCGGATTTGAATATATACACAGGTATTTTGGTAACCAACCAAATTCTGTTCAGTGAAAATAAAAATCTATGCTTTTTCTGAGACGGAGTTTATCTTTCCTTTCTGTTCAAGCCTTTTTTTTAACCATCTGAAAGTTTTACACGGTCTGAAACTGTTATTGTACTGTTGTAGTTACAGCTTATGGACCTATGTGTTCCTTCTCAATTAAATCATGCTTGGTTTTTCTATGATGGAGTCCAAGTAAAGTATCCATTGTGAAAGAAGAGTATTTGTCAGACGTTATAAAGTAGAAGTGAATGGGTGTATTGTAGCACTAAACGTGAGAGATTTCGTACTCTATTGGTGGTCGTACCATTTTTTTTTGTGCCTTTTAACACCTGGAAAAAGCAATATAATATGATCTTTTGAAACAGTTCTCTAATTATATTATCCATCTCAGTAATTGCAAAAATTTAGCTCTTTTGTGTCTTTGTTAAATGAAGCTGAAACACAGCAAGGATTTTCCCTCCAACAGCAAATTGAATTACCATAAATTTACATCTCTGAATGTTGGCCCTTCAAAACTTTCAGTTGGATGGGTCTTTTTCTTCACCATGTGACATTTGCAATGGGTATTAATATTCGTCTGTCTGCAGAACAGAGATAACTTAAACGTTCTGTGAAGCATTCAAGAGCTGGAGATGTCAAGCTAATTCTCTTCAAAGACCCACCTAGCCTCTCCAAGCTTAAACAATATAACATGGACATGCAGCTTTGATATGTGATAGTGCTTAATATAGGCCTAATACCTCCATGGGTGCATCCCACACCCCCGTCCTCCCACCCCAACACACACACACTGGACCAGATGATCCAGATGACAGGGACTGGCTGGTTGTCAAGTACTAATTTACAACGTAGGACACGTCCATGCCTCTGATCAGACTACTGACACATACCGAGTCACCAGGATGGGAAAAAAACATCATATCACCTTAATTTTAGCATATTCATTACCTTTAGATTACCTTTAGATATTAACTTTACATTAGCGAGTGATTTTAAGATTTTACGGATCATATTCATTTGTTTTTGTTAACTCCTTTAAGGTGCTTTAACTGTTTTGAAAAGTGCTAGATTTTATTTTACTTCATTATATTATCACCAGCTACCAGTCACCTTTTTACTGTGGCTGGTGAGTTCATCTATTGTACCAATAGAGGCTTTGGAGTCGCATCACAAATCTCCACGTCTATCGTCATCATGGAGGCCCATAACAGCTAAACACATAACAACCAGGCTAAAAGAGAGATATCTGAAGAAGATAGCATGGCGTGGATGTAGATCCATTCCGTAATATTGTGTAAAACTGAATAGTCTGATGAGGTAGATTTATTTCCAAATGAAGGTTACTGTGACACAGTAAACTGTCTTGTCTTTAGCCCCGTCTCTACTCCAAACACTCTTAACTTGTAGCTTGAGAAGAGTCAGCTCAGTTAACCTGAACAAGCCGCTAGCAAATCCAAACCAACTAACTAGCCAGCAGGCTAATTTAGCAAAGCAACCAATGTTAATAATAATAATCTTTATTTGTATAGCGCTTTTCAAAACAAAGTTACAAAGTGCTTTACAAAACATGATAAAAGAGTACAACATACTCAGGAGTCCAACATTGTCATAAATAAGATAAAAAATAAATAAAACATGAAGCATAGACACCAAATAAAACAAAGTTTATAATAAAAGCAATAAAATAAAAGTGATAAAAATGAATGAAAACAGACGTGAGGTAAAGGTAATGTTAGATAGCTTCTACTAGATACGTTAGTGTGCAAATCAGATCTGTTTAAAAGACAGTAATGATTAGCTGACTGTATAACCATCGAGGAACTGATTGTTTCCCCACTGATGCATCTGACCAATTTTGTGTTTAGATAATGTCACCTTGTTTATTAGCTAACCACTCTCTTGTTGTAAACACGTGATTTGCACACTAGCTAACATATCTTGTAGAGGCAAACATTAGTACATGTTAGTATAAACATTGGTTTCTTTGCTACACTAAATCAGCCAGCTGGCTAGTTGACTGACAAGGCTAAAAACAAAGTTTGGTTACCTGGGCTGTTTAGGTTAACTGAGCTGACTCTTCTCAAGCTCCAGTGTTTTGGATCGGGGATTGTAAAGTGTTTCCTGTGCCATCTTTCAGAGGTTCATATTATGTTATGAACACATCACCATACACATTATAATTGTTGATTCTGATCATAAAACACATTAATGATCATGCTCACCTCTAAAATATTTGTGGACATGTGCATCACACAGCCCACTGCAGAACAATAATTGAATTTTCTGTGCTGCTCCGTGGAGGCAGGTGTCAAGCTTCATGAATAAACAAGCGCATGCAGTAATGAAGTGAATCGATGAAAACAAAACAGGAGCGGGGAGAAAAGGAGAAGAGAGGAGAGGGGGGTCAGAGAGCAGGCCGATCTCGTGATGCCATGTTCTCCTGCATACAGCATGCAGTCTGGATAATTACCAGCCGCCTGCTATCTGATTAGAGATCTCATGGGACTGCGGCACCACAAAGAGAAACGGCTCCAAAAACCACCTGATTATAAACGACAGCACAGACCTCTGGCGCCGGTCTGTATCCATCATAAGCGTGCTGGGGAAATGCATCCAGAATATCAATGTGACATTTATTGATGCTAAAAGACTCCTCAGCTGTGTGCCGCTGCTCGCTGTGTCAGAGTCAAGGTCCTGCCCTCCCGCGTGTCAGCTGGCCGCCGCTGTTAGAAACCGTGCTGACAAGAGTGTAGACCGGCTCTGTTTCCACGCTGACAGAGCGCAGTGCGGCCGTCGGGGGTCACCGGCACGCGGGCCAGAGGTTGGGCCGCTCATGCGAAACTCTGCGAGAGTCGAATTCAACTCATGACACCTTTTCTTGCTTGGCTGCAGTTGTCGCCGGAGAAAGAGACAGTGGGAAGGGAAGGGAAGGGACTCGCAACATCACGCAGAAATCACAGGAACAGTTGCTCCTCTTCTCTGCTTCAGCTGTCAGCTCTGGACACTTTGTTTTTGATGCAGTGTTTGAAGGAGGAGAGAGAGAGCGGGACTCTGGTAGTTATCCAGCCCACCTACAGTATGCTGGAGAAGACAACACAGCATGGCAGCCGGCCCGCTCTCACTCCTCCTCTTCCCTCTCATCACTCCTTTTTCATTTTACGTGATCTACCTACATAACTCACTCATGCGCTGGCTGTTAAAACAGGAGCGCCTGAATGGCTGTCTGTTAAAGCATAACTCCGGGTCCATTTTGGACCTGGACCCTATTTTCCCTTCATTTTCCATCATACTGATGGATTTCTTCTCTACAGAGCTACTTTATGTCTTGCTTGCCTGGGTGCGGCTCTCCAACACAGCTCAGTGGATACTCAAAAACCCCAAAAGCACCTCAAGCATGTCATTTTTCAATATCTTGACATTCACTCTGTAATGAGACATCTATATATTTAACTTTCGGTTTATCCATGACAGGCAGCCGCAGATGGACAGCAAAGAGGGAACAAGGAAGTGCTAAAAGCAGCTGCCAAGGTAGAATTAAAACTGTATGAGAAAGGCATGGCTAGATCATTTTGAATTACGTTTAACCGAAATGTCTCATATCAGAACAAGCAATCAATGTGTTGAAGATGTTTGGGTGCTTTTGAGGTTGATTTTTGGAATGTCCATTGGTCCTATAGGACTGTATTGGAGAGCTGAACACCCAGAAGATGTAAGTAGTCGTATAGTGAAGCAATTAACAAGATTTTTGGTCAGTATGATGGAAAGAAAAAGGGAAAATAAGGTTTATTTATGCTTTAAGCATGAGCTTTAAGCTTTAAATGCAGGAGGTGGCCAAGTCCAACTCTTTAGGTTTCCATGCAGGTTCAAAATCAACCCAAACAAGCACAACATTTTCATGATATGATATTATAGAGCAGTAAAAATCAATATTAAAACAGCAAACTGTTTTGAACTGATAGTAGGATATTTAGGTCCCAGTTTCACGAAACGATCCAGGTTGCAGCAATGGACAACTACGGATATTGTCTCAACTGTCATTTTGACACTATTTACACGGTTGCAGGCCATCATATCAACATTTATTCAAAGATTCAAAGTCAAAATGTTCACTGGGATTGTTTCCTTCGTTGTCATGAGAGGGTGGGGGGGCAGAGAGAAGGAGACACGTAGAGAGAGGAGAGGTGAGGAGAGCAACGCTTAACTCCAGCAAAGCTTCACCGGGTCGGCTGGGAATATTTATGAGATTACAGCAGTTTCAGTCGGAGCGCTGGGTGCGGAGCCGCCTATGACTCTTAAACTGAGATAAGAGGGGAATTAATAGTCCTGGAGGACATTAGGCTAATCTGTGATGCCGTAATAACAATTCTAGAGGACAGTTTCCAAAGTTTTTAAAGTCTACCCATCTCCTTGCCCTCCTCACCCTCTCTTTGTAAGTGCCTCTCCTCTCAGTCCGCCTCTGCAAATAGGATTTTCCCTCATTAGTTGCCACGTCCGAACACCTAGGGGCCTCACAATCCAATAATAAAATGATGTTCTTACAAACATTATTCAATATCATGTCGTCACTCCTTTCTGGTAGCTGTGAGGACTTTTCTACCTTTCCTCCTTCGTTTTTATTTCCCAACTTAACCCTTTTCTATCACACATGATCATTCTAGTGTCACAGGAATATTTTATCACTCTATCTACTGTCAGGGTATGGTGGCTTTGACCCTTCCGCTCCTTACTATTCTTGTAATGTTGGTGATTTAGTAATTTAAACTTTTTCTTCTGTTGCACTCACTGAAGAAAAGACACCACTCACTCAGTATAAGGCTTGAGGTACTGGAGCTTGAGAATTATAGATTTAAAAAAGGCATCCACACACTCAAAATCTGTGCAAAACTCATTTATTGCGAGCGTTCGGTCAGAGACCTTCTTCAATGCCGAAAGCTCGCAATGAATGATTTTTGCACAGATTTTGAGGCCTTTTTCAAACCTACTGTTGCACTCACTGAAAGTAAGGATAAGGCAGAGCTGCTTTGGAGACAGAAAAAATGCTTTGGAGGCAGAAATAATCTGATTGGTTGAGTTAACAACCAATCAGATTATTTCTGCCTCCAAAGCGTTTTTTGGGGTTTTCTGGCTAAGTAACTTTAGATTGAAGCCCAGTGAAAAAGGCAAGAGGTAAGACAGGAGGAAGCTAATATTATGAAGTAATGTTATTGCTTCTAACTGAAAAAATGCAATCAAGCCGTACTAACTAGGTGGAGCACTCACGCACGCTCGCGATGAAGGATTGGAAGCGCTTGATTGTGACACCAGGACTGCCCTCCGTTGAAGACGAACTCCATCTAACTTTGACAGAGCACAGCTAAACCTGACACATCTCCATCTAAGTCTATTTGTAAGTTTGTAAAAATCTAAAATGTCATTTCTCCTCCTAGACGTCGGCTCCTGTTCGGGAACCTTGGCATTCTGGTACAAACTTAGGGTGTAGTGAAAATCTCATCTCCTCCTGAACAACCTGAACTCCTTCACTATCTCATCTTATTTTATTTTCTGAGCTGTCCCTTTGCAGTCAATATCGCAAAGCTTTTTCTGCTAAAAATCTCTCATTTACCCCATGTCACTACTCCTTTTACGTAAACCTACATCCCGACATTTACACTGGCCTACTTTCTGTTGTGATCCTGTGTGTTGACATTCTTCTCAGCGTGGTCTTCTTCCTCATTCTCTCTCTCACACACACATACACACTTACACACACACTATCTGTCTTTTCCTTTCTTTCTTTCTCTGATTTCATTAGGCTAAAACGCAGCTCAATTTTCCTTCTCTATTTAAACCGGATGATGGACAGAGTGACTGATTGCTGTTGTAGCAGGTGATAAAAAGATGCTGTAAAGTGGTTTGGTGGTTTACACAGCGCGTGGATGGACTGCGTTCGTGTGCCATCTGTCTTGTGTTGTGTGTCTTGGCTCCGGCTAACAGGTTCAGAGCACAGTTTCATTAAGCTGACACCCGAGGGAAGCTGTTCTGCAGACATGTTCACAGATTGAGTCCTGTAATACATATTGTACACAGTCTTCTGCTGTAATTATTGGAGACATCCACCTATCCCGTGTCTCTGCTCTGAAGTCTCCAGCGGTGGGATTTGAATGTTTTGTCCTACTGATGAGGCCGAGACACCAGTTTCATTTAAAGGGGTAATGAGTACGATTTTTACCACTGCACAGCACAAAATGACCGTAATAAATCTGCAGGGAGTTGATAAGGTTGTTGATATACAACCCGATCAATGACTCAATGATTACTTCGCCAGATGCTGAGATTTTTTCTGAGAGTTTTTCTGAGTTTTCACAACTCACTTTCTGGCCCGTAGTTGGAACAAAAATTCCCCGACCATTGGAATTTAAAGGCACTCCCAATTAGGATTGGGACGATATATCGAAATTTAATATATCGCAATACAAAAATGTGACAGAAAAATGAATCGTGATATTAGCTACATTTTATTCTGCTGTAGTAATCACAAATGAGACAGCTTGCCCATCACAATTTCACAAGCTCTCCATCCAAATTATATTATTTACACTTTATAATGACATTTTTAAATTGTTGTTTATATTCTAGCGAGCCAATGTCATCGCTAGAAAGACTTGTGGCTCAGAAATAAATATAATTCTGTCAGACTTTGTTGTCTTCGAACTTGTATTTATTACATCGTATCGTGGTTGTATTGAATGGTGAACCTCATATCACGTATCGAATCGTATCATGAGATAAGCATATCGTCCCATCCCTACTCCCAATGCAGACTTCAACAGGAGCCCCATTTTTTATGTACAATAATCAATAATTCAGATAAAATTATTTATTGACCCCTATTACGTAATATCCATTTTATAGCTCAGAATGCAAAGATCAACAGTCTATGAAAAACAAAAAAAGCTATGTTGCATAACGTGGCCATTTCTCCATGTTGGGTCAAATTTACTGGATAGCAACAAACTGACATTTAAAGCAGATATATTTCCTCCAACTTTAGTAAACTCCGAAAAAGTACTCAAAGATACAAAACCATGAGAAAATATTTCAAGATGCAGCAGGTCATCAAGAAGTGTTCATTAGCGCTAACCCTGCCCCGCTCCGTAACCCAACACTCTGCAAAAGGACAATGTATTCACCCAGCAGGGAGGCAAGAGAAATATTTCCAGGTGATGAATTAAAGATGCAGCTAGGTAAAAAATATGTGTGTTTGTGGTTACCGGGGGAATTTGAATAATGCATTTACAAATGGATCTATTTAAACCCAGATGAGCTTTCTACATTCATTTCCTCAGACAGCCGGCAGCAGCACAGCTGTGGCAGCAGGCAGCAGCTCGGCCCAACTGGGTTTGATAGCTGCAGTTTAATTTCCCCACCAGGCAGGTTCAGTCCAGTTGGACGAGTGCTACAGATCACACCTATCGCTGCAGGATATATATTATAGTATATAAATCCTTCCATTTTGGGATCGTTCCCTGTAGTTGGTTCGGATTACACTTTCACTCCTAACAAACCGCATCGCAGTTCACTTGGAAGAGGACTGAGACTCGTAGTTTCAGGCGTCTCAGTGCCGTCATTTGGTGCCACTTGAGTTGAGAATAGCATTTAAAAGTGAAAATTCTCCAGATTTTGAATAAACCGCTCCAAACATGCTGTGAATGCACATTAAATCCTTGCACCCTGAGTTTCCCCTTAAAGAATATGGCTGGTGTTTTTAAATACATTTCTTATCGTCCTGTGAAAATAACAAAATCAACAATGCGTTTGCTCTACTCCCGTTACTTTCCGACTTCCCACGTTCCCTTTTTAGCCTTCAAACCGGAAGTCAGTGGCTCCAATTGTAAGCTAAAAACCTTGAAATACAGCTCACAAAGACATAGTTTACATTTTAAAAATCGCTAACTGTTACCATGAAAAGTCAGGCTGTTGTAGTTATTACCAAATCAAATTCAAATAGGAACAAATTCTTCATTACGCCGGGGACTATTTTCTGTGCTATGGAACTACTTTCCTGAGATGGAAAACGTGTTTACGGTCGGCTTTTTAAGTTGTTTGAGGAAAAAGTCGGCCGGCCCGGTGCATCGTGATGATGAAATATGTTGCCCAGAGCAGCGGCATGGCTCTGTGACGAGTTTTTAATCGTTTTTTTAATACAATGGAGTTCTATGGCTGCTGGGACATGAGGCTGCATTAGGCACCGGCTACATGGACGAGACTTGTTGGCAAAACAAATTCATTGCTGATTTTGTTATTGTCATAGGATTTGTTGACGGTAAGAAATGCATTAAAAAACACCATCCTTATCCTCTTAAAGCAATGCTCCACTTAGTTTTAACATGGGGGTTATTCGGTTCTTGACTGCCATGAAAACCATAAAATAATCTACTCACCAAGATCCCTTTCATTTGAATGAGGCCACAAAAACACCCTGAAAGCTGACATTTAACAGATTCAACAATAGATTATGGTTTATTGGTTATTATTATGGGTATTTCTTGAAACGTTCTTTGTGTAACCAGTAATGGTTCTTCCATGGCATCACTCCAAAGAACCATTTTCGGCTCTGGGCCTTTATTTTTCTGTGTGCAGATGGGGCGCTGCATGGCACCGCTGTCTGAGTATAATCTATAGATGAGTAATAAAAGCCATTTAGGATAGTGCTGTTTTCTAGCACCATCATAATCACCACTCAGATTGCGTTTTACATATCACATTTGCAACCATATCCATATTCATATAGAGTGCGCCACACAGATGGGGAGTTCAGAGTGACATCCATGTATTGAAGCCTCCCCAGTTTGTGTTCCAGCTCCATCTAAACCACCACCCACGTTGTGCTTTTTACTCTGCATATAATCAGTTTTGTGGCCGTATCCATGTTCAAATCACACCTCTATCCATATTTATAGCCATCCAGGAGCCGGTCAGGCCGCGTGCTAAAGGTCCTCTACTCCTCTGTGTAATTATTCAGTCTCTGTTGCTGTAATACATCAGTAATGCTGTTTATGGCTCAAGGTCAGAGCCGAGTGTCCAGAGAGCCAAGCCGGTGATGGATTACTGTTTTCCAGAGCCTTGAACTCCACGAGACAGTGACAGATTTCAGCAAATCAAGAGAAGGACCTTTTCTCTGAAAGGCTTTTTTATTGACACCTCAGAGCGGCTGCAGGAAAAAGAAAAAAAAGAAAAGAAAATATGGCCTCTGTGTTTTCCTGAGTGTGATGCCGTGATGTGGACCCTCATCATCCTGTAGGATAAATGGACCGTCTCGCTCGGAGGAAGCAGCAATCTCCTCGCTGTTAAATGGAATACATGGCGTCCCGAGTCACATCCCCCCTCCCTCCCTCTTATCTTCTTCTTCTACTCACTCTAATAGGTTGTTCTCTTGCTGTAAAAAATATCCTTTCTGCCTATACTCGGCACATTTCTTTCCCCAGCACTTCTCTGTCATATATAGTCAGTCTAAAGTCACTGGGATAATTTGTGAAAGCTACTGTCCGGCCATTTTGGCTCCGACCCTTGCTGACTGCTTGTAAGATTAGTGATCTAGAAATTTAAACTCGTGCCACTGCTGCACTCATCAAAAGTCACTCAGGATGGCAGTGTAAGCTGATTGCCTAAAATGTAAAATATACACTACCAGTCAAAAGTTTGGACACACCTGACTGAATGTACTATGTTTTTCATTATCTTGATCTAAAGGATTATGCTTAAAATGCTTGAAATTAGTTTTTTAGACAAATATAAATAGTGAAGTTGATGCCTATGTATGAATTTCTTTCCAACGCCTTTGCTTTTCCATCAAGGCAAAGGGCGGCTACTTTAAAGAATCTAAAATATAAGATAGTTTTGATTTATTTAACACTTTTTTGGTCACTGCATAATTCCATTTGTGTTATTTCATAGTTGTGATGTCTTTACTATTATTCTAAAATGTGGAAAATAATAAAAAATAAAGAAAAATGTGGTGTGTCGAAACTTTTGACTGGTAGTGTATAATGTTGAAATTACCAAGTTTTAAACAGCAATATGTTCAATTTACTTTTTGACTCGTTAAACTTTTTCAGAAATCAGAATACAGGAAATTGCATTCTTTTAATGATGTAACGCCTTGACACTTGTCTGCTGGTAATGAGGATTTCAATGTGTAAGACTAGCAATCCCATTTCCTTCACATCTTGTGCCGGTTTATCCGCTTTGTTTTGGAAAGCGGACGCAGCTCTTCCAGGGGGGATTGTGGTTTGCGCCGCCCTTCCATCATTCAGCCTCATCTCATCTGAAAATCCACCTGGATTCTTGTTTGTTCTTTACTTCACTCACAACTAAATAATCAACCGCTCAGCCTTGTTCCACCTGAAAGGCAAGGGGAAATCCCTTTGGATGCACCTTGAGAAGAAAACAACTATTTGTTTTTGCTGGGGGGCGGGTTTTTTTTCTTCTTTTTGTCCATTCACGGTCCAACTGAATGCATGAACATGACAGAGAATGTGTTACTTCAACATCCACCATCCTATACAATTTCACAGCCTTTCTGCAGTTTTTGTACAGGTTTTTTTTCACTCCGACCTCCAGGGTTTTAACCAGGCAGCACTCAGAACTCCTCAGGGCTTCGGTAACATAAAGACAGCTTGATATGAACATAAAAGCGCTGCAGATCAGAAGCAGAGGGCTGCTGGGTTTCCAGAAAGGCTGGTTTCTATCGGCGAAGAGGTTAGTTTGAAAACTAGACTCTCTGGGATTTGAAAGTCACACTCAGCAAAGATGATCCAGTTCTGCTGCGTCGACTGAATTTCCCCTCCAAGAGCAAAATAAAGTTTCTTGGCTTATTTGGAGAGGAATTCATTGTTTATGCGTAGCGGCGAAAGACAAACAGGCATTGTTTACCTATGCCTGCGCGCACAAATTCTGTATATTTTGACTGGAGTATGATTATTTATCCTTTCGCCGTCCGCCGCTGTCTTCTTCTATGAACCGGAGCAGATGGCACAGAGCTGGACACACATTTCTCATATTCATATTCAGCAGAAATACCGGGCTTTTCACACCAAACAGATTTCTATACCCAGATGAAAAGTGTCACGTATTTAACGCTCAGATTCTACCGACAACCTAATTAGGGGGAAATAAATTCATGCTTGGCTGAAAGACGGCACCTGCAGCCATGATGAGATCTGAATAAATTCATTTGAGCGTCATTTGGTTGTTTTCTCTCATCTGTCGGCGCCAGAGACCGGTGGGTCTTTTCATTACGGTGAGAAGTCATTTCATTACTTGTCTGCCGAGAGAAAAGGCAGAAATTTCAATTTTGGTCGAAAATGAGTTTTTTTGTTCGTCAGTGTCAGGTCAGAGGAGGATAAAAAGATAAACAATAACTCTAAAACCTCTTTTTGCCACCTTTTCAAAGATCTTCTTACAAGTCATTTGGCTGGAGAGACAAAAAAAAAAACTTTTTTGTGGCTGACATTTTTTGGTGGCTGACATTTTTCTCAGTTTCACGCTCTGGGCAGTTTGTGCCTTTTGTCTTTGTTGGGCAGATCACAGTTGAACTCAGAGGGAAAGCTCTGTGTTTTGTATTCTTTGTATTTCTTTTTTTTTTTGCCTGGTCTATCATCCATTTACCTTGCCAGTCCTCATTTAGTTGGAAATGCGTGCTTCATAATATTGATTTCCCCAGAGCCTCACATCGCCTTTAAGGAGAACACTGGTGTCATTTAGAGTTATAGTCCATTTACTACTGTCTACACCTAGTTTACATTTCCCCCAATGATTTCGCAATGCATGCTGTATGTATTTTTTTTTTTTTTTTTACATTTACTTGTATTTCATCGTTTCAAACTTAACAGTGTCAAACCTAGCTTGAGATGAACTGCTGTCCCGGATAACAAAGACGCCCTAAATAAACAGACATGGATGTGACAATAAAGTTTGTAATTTTGCATGTTTTAACCAAACCAAATGAAGGCTTCATGTTTTCTGTGATGGATCCTCTCGCTCTGTGGAAGTTGTTTTTCATTTTGTACAAGAACGAATGGCAGCAAATGTCTTCTTCTGAAGGGAGGTGTCACGTGTGTGGAGAAACTCGGGGCTGGGCCCAAACGCAGACCGGTGCACACAGAGAACTGGGGCTACGTAAAAAGGTTTTAATGGGAAACTGAGGCAAAGTACAAAAATAACACAGGGAATCCAAAAAGGCAAGAACTCAACGAGGCCGACAGGCAAAAGGCAAAAACGAAACAAACAAGGAGTCCAAGGCTGGCAGGTAGTTAAGAAAAGACTTACTAAGCGAACACAGGAACACAGGGAGTCAGGGCAGGTAACCAGGCAAGGAACACAACACGTAACAAAATGACGAACTGACAACCCACACTGAAAAACACAACCTATATATACAGACAGGGACTAATGACACATGAGGAACTGCTGGCAGGAGGGGAGAGAGTCCGGGAGCCAATAGGCTGGAAACAGGCAGGTGAAAGGGGGAACAAAGAAACAGGACTAACGAGGGTGATGCAGGGCAGGTGTGGAGGGAAGGAGCGCAGAAGGGAGGAAAGTCCAAGGGTATCTAGTGGCTGGCAGGAGGATGGCAGGACTGGGGAGTGAAAGGTGACCAGGACACAGGGGCTGGGAGGGGCAGATCATGACAGGAGGAAAACAAAACTATGCTGACTGTGTGCAGAAAAACCAGGAAGAATATAAAGGAGAGGGGGAACCTAGATGATTGGCACAAAATAAAAAGAAAACTAATAAAGCTTTTGTTTGGACCATTTCTATTTAATCTTAAAGGCTATTTCTCCTCATTCGGCAACACAACCAACATATGGAAATTTATATGGATATCTATTTCGTTACAGCCAGCCAGGAGTCGTCAGCCGTAATGTGATAATACACACGCAGCCGTTTAGTCATCAGTGTTTAAAGTGTAAAGTGTGTCTGAGTCTTTGTTTCCCACTCTGCATGCAGTCTGTCAGGCCGCCCGCTCCCTGCGGCCCGCCGGCTGAGAGCCTCCTACTCTGTCAAATCCACGACCGCAGACACTGTCTGCGTGCCGCGGCCCGGTCCCAGAGGCTCATGGGTAATCTTCCATCCATTGACTCCGTGTAAACAGCAGTGTCATGATCAGACTTTTGATTTGTCAACCTTGGCGGCCAAGACCCCAACTTTGCTCCTTTTCCTCTCTCTCCGACTCCCACTGCCGCTGAATTTAAATTAAACGTTCCCAATCAGAGCGCAGAATGACTGCTAATGTCTTAATTATTCTTCTATCTGTCCGACACACATATCAAGAAAACCCACTCGCCAGGCCTGAAGCATTCCAGGAACGGTCCGGGAGGAAATAATTGGCCTAATGATAATTGCTGAATGAAGTTTGGAATTAAGTGCATGAAAGTCAACTAATTTAATTATTAAAAGTCAAATAAGCAGTTAAAACGCAGAGTTAATAATAATATTATGAAGGTGAATGTGTTCCTTCAGGCGTACAGGCCCTGCTGCAGCTACTGAGAATTAATTGTCTCTAATTTAAACACTTTGAATTCAACTTCACATTTATTTTGTATGGGTTTTTTTTTGTGCAATTCACAACTGATTAATGTTTATGTGCGAATACGTGTGAAGACTTAGAAAACTACACTGTTAACAGAATCAGAAACATCCGACTTCATCCAATAAAAAGCCCAGCAGGCTGAATGCAGGTCAGAATTGGGTTTAATCAGGAATGTGTTCATATATTTTGATGAACATAGAGCTTAGAAAGTGTATTTCCAAGTAATTTTGTGCATTGAGTTTTGCACTGAAAGAAGACACAAGCTACAGAGAGGAACACATGTGATTCATCTGATACTACTGACAGGATCATGGGCAAATATGTGTGTTTTTTTGGATAAGATAATTTAGCAGATGCTGTGTTCTTCCTATTCCTGAATGTGATCAGGAATGAGAAGAACACAACTTGTGCATGTGACATATAAAGGACCGCTAACCATTGTTTGCTTCAAGGTCTGTGACTGTGAGAGGTTACATCTTAATCTAAATTTCTTCTCATGTATGAATTCATGAATGACTTTATCGATATCCAGTGTGAAATTAGAAGTCACATGAATGGAAATGTATCTACAGGTGTGACACTTCATGCTTACCTGACCAAGACGACCAAGGTTTTGTACCGATACACAGTGAAAAGGCAGCTAATGGTGTGCCAGTTTAATCAACTTCCTTCCAATGTAAACAACCTCTGGATACTTCAGTATATGAAGGATTCTCCAAGACTGAAACCAACATGAAGAAAAGCATTTTAACCCCAAACCGCTGTAGTGGAGCTGCTTGGTGACCAACAGCAGAAGACCAACATGATCTCATAAATATTTGTGAAATGACCACAAAGTCTGAAACGCAGATTTACGTGCTCTGGACACGTGAAAATTACGTTCCTCCACCACAAACTGGACAGCAGGAATTGGACACGACATTTTCAGCTAAAGGTTGGTTAAGTTTAGGCAACTAAAACAACTTTGGTTACGGATTTGGCCGTGACTAAATAAGAAAAACTTGAGCTAAAAGCTTTGTACAAGCAGGGAATTGAACCCTAGTCGCCAGTATTGAAGGTAAACTCATCCGCCCATCCACCACTCTGACCACAACACCCTTTCTTTCCACTGCACTACTTCACTATGAGACTAGTTCCCGTTTATAGTCACGCCTCCTTCACATAACAGTTTCATGCTGGGAACAGAATTTGTTGTTAACAAGTCGTGTTCATTTCCCGTACTTGTGTGAGATCAGGTTGCAGCAGACTGAGGTTTAACTGGGCAGCTCCCAGGTATGAATGTGTGTAAGTGAAAGAGTGTGAAACGGAGCATGTGCTCAGCAAATCATCCCTGGTTATATGAGCACTTTGAAATGAAAACTTGGCCCCGATTAAAAGACCTCAGAGGCTGGGATGACACCGCCACAAAGCATATGGCGACATTTAAGGGCCACGTTTTGGGTTTTGCAGCAGATCTTGGATACCAATCAACTGTCACTGTCTCTCAAATATTAAAGCCCGCATTCACAATTAGAGGGAGAATCAAATCGGCACTTTCCACCTTCCCAAGCATGTCTACGCCAGCTGCAGAAACAGGGAGATTGTGTCATTTTGCTGCTCTGACTGCAAATGAATCGAAGCAGTCGGACATGAACCTCATAAATTCAGCATTTTCGAGCGTACTGCTGTCCATACAGGCTGTTGCAATTAGGAACAAATTAAAGCAGATATGAGCATAGTAAATGGTAGTTATTTTCCCAAGTCAATGGCACTTAACTTCGCATATTGGACAGGAGTTTTATAAGCCCCGGGGAAATATAGCCGATGCGTCACGGCTGATACGTTTGATAATTTCTAGAAAAGTTCCAGCTCAAGCCAATTAGTTGTTTTAACACGGGGGGGAGTCGGGTTTCGCGGCGAGATAAGACTCTGAAGGATCGTCTGGAGGTTATTAGAGACGGTGTAAAGCCTGAGATCTGACTCTCAGAACTGATTCATCGATTTGATCAATAGATTTCGCCGCTGCGGCTGATAGTCAGACGAGAGGAAGCGTTTGAGCGTCGGCTCGGCCCGGCCCATCAGTCACGAGCGTCTCTGAGGCTTCGCGGCGTGTTTCGGCGCCGCCTCACGTCTCTTATCCTCTTCACACGCCTCGCTTCCTTCTGAGAGAACGGGGATGAAACACGTTATGAATCCCTGACGGATATACGAGCTGCTGTCTGTGCACGCGCGCATGCACACACACACACACACACACACACACACACACACACACACACGCAAATGCACACACGCAAATGCACACATACACAGACTCGCAGGTATTCACTTACACACTCGCGGAGATGTATACACACACACACGGATGCACACTCACAGAGACATATACACAGATGTTGTCATTCACGTGCACACACACACACACACACACACACACACAGACACACACACACACTATGGACAAGCTGAGCTCAAGTACTGAGTTTGTGAGTCTGACTTCTTTGCTGTGATACGACAACTGAATATCTCATCTCATATAAAACAACTGCAAAACATCCTCTCCTCTCCTTGTCTCCTCTCCTTTTCTTCCTCTCCTCTTGTTTCCTCTCCTCTCCTCTCCTCTTCTCTTCCCTTCCCTTCTCTCCTCTCCTCTCCTTGTTTCCTCTCCTCTCCTTGTCTCCTCTCCTCTTCTTCCTCTCCTCTTGTTTCCTTTCCTTTCCTCTCCTCTCCTCTACTCTTGTTTCCTCTCCTCTCCTCTTCTCTTCCCTTCTCTCCTCTCCTCTCCTCTTCTCTCCTCTCCTCTCCTTGTTTCCTCTCCTCTCCTTGTCTCCTCTCCTCTTCTTCCTCTCCTCTTGTTTCCTCTCCTCTCCTCTCCTCTCCTCTTCTCTTCCCTTCTCTCCTCTTCTCTCCTCTCCTCTCCTCTCCTTGTTTCCTCTCCTCTCCTTTCTTCTCTTCTCCTCTCCCTCCTCCTCTCCTCTTGTTTACTCTCCTCTTCTTTCCTCTCCTCTCCTCTCCTCTCTTCATCACACTGAGCCCTTAGGTGTGTGTGTGTGTGTACGTGTGTGTGTGTGTGTGTGTGTGTAATATAAATGTTGGCGTCTCTGGAGATGTATTGCTTGGCTGATTGTCCTGATCCCCTCGTTAATTACCTGTAATGAATCAGCTCCAGACTCAGTGTGGCAATGGAAGATGAATTACAATAACAGAGTGGAGGCATTAACACAGTAATATGCATAATGAACTTTACGCAGGTACACTCTCTCCCATCTATCTATCTATCTATCTATCTATCTATCTATCTATCTGTCTATCTATCTATCTACCTATCTATCTGTCTGTCTATCTGAGGCTATGTTAACACTACAGCTGATTACACATGTGACATAGATCTGATGTTTTCTAATCACTATGAACAACAAAAAGCTACATGGAGTCACATGTTTTTCAATTCTGATCTGGACCGTATGGATATGTGGGACAAAACCAGATCCTGAGGCATGATGCGACCCACATGTGACTTTATATTTGAACACTCAAATCAGAATTTGTCATTTTTGCAAAGACAAATAAGCAAATCTTTCATCATTCACTGTCATTATTTTGCTTCCCACAGCAGCTTGGCTGAGTCAGCGCTGGCATGGAGGATAACGAGACACAACTATGGAAAGAAAGCCAAATAGCCGAGTTGATCGGTATTTGGGGAGATGCATCAACTCAGTCAAAACTAGAAGACACATGACCGAAATGTGTTTGAAACAACAGGGAGAAGCGCAGGTACACAAACGGATGAGATGTCCTTTGTCCAGTCTTCTCATGTGTCTTTTTGACATCGCTGTCAGTTCATATTGGTATCAGATATTGGTTACATCTTACAATAGATATGAACAGTAGATTCAGAACTGAGCATGAAGGCCTGCAGTGTGAACGAAGCCTGACTGTCTATCTATTTCTCTCTGTTCCCTCTCTGTTTGTTTCTCTCCCTCCCTCCCTCCCACTCATTCTCAAAAGCACGATGACTTACCGTAATGAGCCTGGACTTACAGGAACCCCCCCCCCTCTCTCTTTCCCCCTCTCTCTCTCTCTCTCTCTCTAGTAGTCCCATGTTGTTGGCACTGACTCTACCACGGTTAGGGCTTTAATTCCCACAGGGATGCCTGCACTAAAAATGTATGCCCTCTTTTACAATCTTTATTGCAGTTTTGCATGCAATCTTACACATTGTAGTCATATTCACATATATATTTTGTTCGGTCTGATGTATTTGTTTAGGTATTACAGGTTTTCAACATTCACGTCATCCTACATTAGGCTACATCTACAATTCAAAGGGAGAGTGTGATGGGATTTTCACCTTCTCTCTCTACATTATGCATTCTTGGTGCTGTACGATGCCTTGGATCCTGTCACTAAACGCCATACAGTATATTATCGCATAAATGTACAGTTTCCATTCAGGGAGAAGAGAGGTGTGTCACTGCCAAAAGAAGAAGAATGAATGCTGGTTGTGTGTCTGGTTCTTCTTCTTCTTCCTCCTCCTCCTCCTCGGCTCCTGTCATCCCTTTTTCTGCTCCATTTATCCGTTTTCTCTCTCCTCAACATTTTGTTTCTCCATCTCAGTGTGACTCCTGTCCCTCGACCTTTTTTATAAGAGAGAGGCGTCAGTTCAGTCCAAACCTTTATTGTCTCATCGGGTAAATATGCTTGGTAGTTAGGGTTGTGACGACCGTCCCGCTCTGCTGGCTCTGTGTACGTCTTGTCTGTCCTGCAGGAGCCTGGTGGGACGTCAGCACTGAGTCAGCGCACCTGGGCCCCGTGAACTCCTTGAGGCCCTCAGACCATCAGTGGCTCTCTCGCTTGTTTGGTTCTTTTGGTTTTTGTGTGTGTTTTCCCCTGGTTTTAGTTAATAAATTATTGTGTTAACTTTTGGACTTCAGCGCAAAATAAAGGGTTATTTTATTATCAGTTAAATTTCCCTTGTCATGCTTCAATTGCTTCAATTGCTTCAATGTTTTATCGTGGTGGGAATAAACTGAACTAAACTTATACAGGCATGACAGGCTGCATCATTAAATGTGCAAACGGATCAGTGTAATTGCCGGAGATGAATCGATCTCTGGTTCTCTCTCTCTCTTTCTCGTCGTCTGGTTATATTATATTTTCTTCCTCTGGGTTTAAAAGTAAAAAGAGCAGCATCCCATTAATCATGAGAGATGTTCCTCTTGTGGGGATATTAGTAACTGAACGGCTGATTAGTCTGGAGTAATAGTTAGTGTTGCAGAGTCTCTGTGGAATCAGATTGATTCCTCTCAGTGTGAAGCTCATCTGTAAGCCACTGTGGAGGCAGAGAACAGAGACGACGACCCGCAGCTATTAGCCAGGCTTAAGTCTGCCTGCATCAAACACACTCATGTACACACACTCAGACATGCTACACAAACACACACACAAGCAAAGTGCATTCGTGCGGACACATGGCCACACATGCATGCACACACACACACACACACACATAGAGGAAGGCCTGGTCAGTGTGAAGCAAAGCGGCAATGAGACAGGTGTAAAATGAATTTAAACACAAATTACGCATTTTTATTCACACAAACACACAATTCCGTCTACAGCAACTTGATTGCTCGAAATTTTCAACAACCTGAATTTATTGATGGAAGTAAAAGATGACAGGAAAAGACAAAGAAAGAAGGGGGCTCATACAAAACAGCAGAGGAAGAATAATCCACATTTTCCTTCAAATAAATGTCCGTTTTGCTACTCTCTATCGCCGATTGATATAACATAATAGAGATTTAAACTATATCCAGTTCATGAAAGCTTTTCCATTTGCTGTTCTAAACAGCCGGTTTCTGGTAGCTCTTTGCCGGGAATAATACCTTCCCGGGAAGTGATGTGTTTTACATTTCCGGTATATTTGGAATAAACAGAAGAAGAAGAACTGGGTAGTTAGCATGAGCAGCGATAGCCACCATGGCTGAACAGACAAAGAAAAGAGCGCCACCTACAGAAACTTAAAATCCAAGGACAACATTTCTTTAGGGAAAGCTGACTGAACTCGCTCTCTCTTTTTCACCTACCAGCCCAGTTGAAGAAATAAAGAGAATGGAGAATGACAGAGCTGACAGGAAGGAAGGAGAGCCAAAAGAAAGACCAAACAAGAGAGGAGAGACATACACACATCCCACAGAAAATGAGTGTAGCAGCTTACAAAGAATCAGGAAAAAAGGGAATACTGCTTCCAGCTCTGCCACATATTTATTCAGCTATTTTACATTTGGACCCCGGGTCTTTCCACCATGAGATACCTAATGAAGAGCCAGGGTTGAAAAGTTGTAAAATAGTTGAATAAGTGTGTGTCAACTCTGGAGGCTGAAAGTGTGCAGCGTTCGCCTTTTTTCATGACTGCAGAAGAAGAAAGGGAGCGGCGATGAGAAGGACGGAGACAGAGAGTGAAGGTGAAAGAAGAGAAGTTTGTTTATTCTCTCCTTCCTTTGTCTGTGTGTCTCCTTCGACGACTCTGATCTCTGTGTGTGTCACCCTCTCTCTCTCGCTCTCGCTCTCTCACTCTCTCTCTCTCTGTCTCTCTCTCTCTCTCTCTCTCTCTCTCTCTCTCTTTTTCTCTTGCACCACACAGAGATTCCCCGGTGATGTTTCAGCCTCCTGATTCTCTCCAATTTATCTGCCTTTTGTTTCACGGGCCGAGGAACGTGCTGCAAGCCTTATTGTTCACTTTATCCTGACCGTGTGTGTGTGTGTGTGTGTGTGTGTGTGTGTGTGTGTGTGTGCACTTCTCTATCACTACTCATCTAAAAGGCGGTCCAATCTATAATCTTACATAACATTTGCCCACATATGAGCTCGTATCTCTCATTACACAGGTGTGACCAAGTCAACTTTGCTCGAGTCCCAAGTCAGTCTCAAGCCTTGAGGCACAAATCTCAAGTCAAGTCTCAAGTCTAAATGTAGAACACCAAGTCAAGTCAGAACAAATCAAGAGTCCAGTATCAATTTAATATCTTAAAGAAAACTAAATATCTAGGACTTTTCAATGCAATATGGTTTTAATAGGATAAAAACTTGGTAAGAGCATCATGAGTTTGATTTCTATTATCAGTTCCAACTTCAATAAATTCAACCATTCCATACAAATTCAGAAAACAGAATTTAAATTCAGTCGTCTGGTGGAACAAATCTCATCACTTTCAATCGAAGTCATTTACACATCTAAAGTCAAGACTTTAGAAACCTTTTCAAGTCATCAAAGTACAAGTCAAAGTCAAGTCCCAAGTCACCAGAACCCAAGTCAAGCCAAGTCTCAGGTATTCTCTTCATGCATCAAGTCAAGTCTCAAACAATTAAAATTGTGACTCACGGCTACTATTGCTGTTCAGCCTCTAACCACCAATCAGAAGTTTAGTGCTCTTTGAGTAAATTAAAAGTTAACATTGGAAAAATGTTCCATGTTTCTAACCTCAGTTAGCGGTACAGCAGTAACGTCTTTGTGCCACAAGGTGGCGCTAGTTGATTTGGTTAGAAATCAACCAACTGGACCGGACTTCTTGACTGCAGTGATATGATTGATTGAAACAGCGGCTTGTTATTCAGAAATAAAACAACAGAATGTGTTCACTGGCCAGTCAAAATTGGTTATTATTATTGCTGTTATTGTTTTTTACCATGATATATAGTCATACTGGTTATTGCTCCATATAACCATGAACCTGTTTTCACCTGTTATAACCATTAACCTGTCATAATAATATACACATCGCCCAAGCTGATGTCATTTGTCATTTCCAGACACTGTGAATCCCCTCCACTCCTCCTTATCTCTGCCCCCAGAAAGAGCATTGACCATCTATCTTCTCCTTAAGCTGCTCACCTGGACGGCCTGTCAGTCAAGCAGAGAGTGATGGAGAGGGAGAGAGAGGAGAGACAAAGTTGTTGATGGAGGTGAACAAAGTGCCTCAAGTCCCCTCTCAGCCTTCCGTAATTGAAATGTTTCGACAAAGCGCTGATATAGATTGGCTTTAATTACCGGCTTCTCCGACAATAAGAGGAGTGGGAACTTTTGATGGGATGATTCAGACGGAGACGTTAGATGCTGCTGTTCTATTGTTACTGACTGTGTTGTTTTTGTCCAATGGAGACAGATCACAGCGGTTAATCTTGTTCTGTTAGCCAAATGCAAAAACACACAATGACTCATCGGAAAACAATAAAGCACATTTCGTATGCAAATAAATGCCGCTGAAGCAAACAAGCAGATTCACAAGGGGCATTTTTATTAGGTTTCTACTTAGAAAGCCGGTGAAAAATGCATTTGTTACTTTAAGTCCTAAAAAATTAAGTCAGTAAATGTCAAAATGCCTCAGGGGGGAACAGCAAATTAAACAAACACAAGGGAATACAAACAGCATTTTAAAAAGCGCTAACAAGGGCAGAGAATTTAATTTCGACTTTCCAGAGGCGCTGAAATACAGAAACGCTACTGTATGTTGGAATATCTCCTCTCCACTTGACCCGAGCTGACAGGGGTCAGTGGAAGAGATTGTTTTGTGGTCACATGGGAGAAGAAAACAAAAATAGTGCTTGGAAACTTTAGGGAGAGGCTTCCGTGGCGGACTGTCAGAGGCACTAATTGGTTTCGCTGCCTGAGGCGATGTGATGGGCCGAGCCGAGGCGGGAAAGGGCCAGACAGCTGGAACCAGAGGTGACTGACAGGTAAAAGGTGAGAGATGCTGCTGGAAGTGGAGGAGAGGGACGAGGGGGGGAAAGGACCGGGGCCTGGGGGAGAGGTCTGACCTGGGGCTGGGACCTGGATCTGTGTCCCTTTGGAGTCTCCACATGGCCGTTTGGAACTGCGCCTGGACATTATCCTAGAAGAAACATTGCCAAATACTCATTTTTTGTTGTTTTGTCATCTACTTTGAGCCAGGATTTGGCTCCATTGAGTTTCTAGGCTGAAATAGCAGCTGCTTACACTTTTAGGCGAGAATAAAACCTTGCAATTTGCACTGTGTTTGAGCTTGTGTTGCTCTGTGTCAGTAACACTTAGAGTAATTCTGACTCCCAAGGCTTTCCTTTCAGGAGAGACCAAGATTATGAATGAAGTCGCAGGGGTTCAAGTACAGTAACCATTTTATTTTGGGTGTGTCATTTTCAGCCTTGTCTTCAGGGAAAGTGGGGGGCTTTCCAGTTAAAGGATTTAGTAATCTACGGCTTTTATCGACCTCTAATGGTGACCAGTAGGAATTGCAACAATATTGATTGATAGATAGATAGATAGATAGATAGATAGATACGTAGATAGATAGATAGATAGATAGATAGATAGATAGATAGATAGATAGATACGTAGATAGATAGATAGATAGATAGATAGATAGAAATATATCGCTATGCAAAATACTTTAATAACAATACTGCTTTGTCATTTGCTTTTTTGGCTTGACACCGAGGCTTTTTCAGCCTTTGTAGGTGAAATGTGTTGCAATGCCGGTCACTCACTCACTCATAGCACCGTGCTCCATTATTGATCAGATAAAAAAAAAGGGGGGCGGGGGTGTCTCGAAATTTCAATGGGCAGGAAGTTTTTGTCCTAAAACAGAGTATAGGCCGGAAAGAGAGCTTTGAAATCCCAGCAAATCTCAGTAAAATAATCTTGACTCATTGGTACTGATCAATAACCCTATCAAACCCCAACAAATATAGAATGGTCATTGTGTGCCATGGGGCAGTAAAACCTTTACTTATTGACAATTTAACACATTTAATATATGCTGCAACAATAACATGAAATATTTGATGTCAGTGAAAGGAAGCCACACAAAAAATATTTATAGGCTAACACACATAATATTTCTTTCATGTAACATGAGAGCAACCTCTGTCCTGTTCCAAAATCAGGAAAATGTCCAATGGAGTGTGTTTTTCTCTGTATCACCTGTATCACTGTTAATATAAAACCTCCTTATCACCTGCTCAGGACTGTGGGAGGAACACTAACTTTTACTGTTCTTTTTCATGTAAAACTTACCATGATAAAATTTGAATGATTTGAAATATCTACTGATGTGAAACTTTTTTTTTTTTTTTTTTTTTTTTTACAAGTTATGATTTCTAACAGAGAAGAAGAAGAGCTCTTTGTTTGGGGGGGGGGGGGGGGATGGGGGGGGGGGGTCATGGCGGGGGGGGCGTTGCTGATGCTGTTGAACAGTCCAATGGCCGCCGGCACAAAGGAACGTCTGAGGCTCCGTCCTGCAGCGTGGGAGGAGGAGCCTGTGGCTGAAGCTGCTCCTCATCAGCCTCAGCACATCGTGGAGAGGGTGAGAGGGGTTCTCCATGATGGAGTTTATCTTTCCCCTCATCCTCCTCTCTGCCACTACCTCCAGACTGTCCAGTTCGTGTCCGACAACAGAGCCGGCCTTCCTCACCAGCTTGTTCAGTCTGTTGGCTTCCCCTGCCTTGATGCCGCCTCCCCAGCCCACCACAGCAAAGAAGAGACTGCCTGAGTCTCCTCAGGAAGTACAGCCTGCTCTGTCCTTTCCTGTAGAGCCTCAGTGTTGTCCGACCAGTCCAGTTTGTTGTTGAGCTGCACTCCTAGGAACCGATAAGAGTTCACCATCTCCACCTCCTCCCCCTGGATGGTGACAGGGTTTGGGGGCTTCCTGCTCCTTCTGAAGTCCACCACCAGCTCCTTGGTCTTCCTGATGTTGAGCTGGAGGTGGTTGTTGTCGCACCGACCTACGAAGCTCTCTACCAGCTCTCTGTGTTCCTCCTCATTGTCCTCCGTGATGCAGCCGACAATGGAGGAGTCGTCAGAAAACTTCTGTAGGTGGCGCGTTGAAGCGGAAGTCCGAGGTGTAGAGGGTGAAAAGAAATGGTGACAGTACGGTTCCTTGGGGTGCGCCGGTGTTTCCCACCACCACGTCAGACAGGCTGCCCTGCAGCCGGACGTACTGCGGCCTGCCGGTGAGGTAGTCCGTAATCCAGTCCACAAGGTTTTGGTTACCTGCATCTCTGAGAGCTTCTCTGCCAGGAGGAGAGGCCGGATGGTGTTGAAGGCACTGGAGAAGTCAAAGAACATGATTCTCACAGCGCCCCCTGGCCTCTCCAGGTGTGAGTAAGCCCTGTGGAGCAGGTAGATGATAATGGTGTCCTCCATGCCAATGTGGGCTTGGTAAGCGAACTGCAGGGGGTCCAGGGAGCCGACCACCAGGGGCCTGAGGTGCTGCAGAACCAGTCTCTCAAAGGTCTTCATGACGTGTGAGGTCAGAGCAACTGGCCTGTAGTCATTGAGAACGCTGGGACGGCCTTTCTTGGGCACTGGGACAATGCAGGAGGTCTTCCACAGCTGGGGCACCTTCTTCAGCCTCAAAGAGAGATTAAAGAGGTGTTGGAACACTCCTGCAAGCTGCCCAGCACACGTCTCCTGGGGTTGATGCTGTCTGGACCCTTCGCTTTGTTCATTCGCAGCTTGGAGAGCTGCCGTCTCACCTGGCCGGATGTGATGAATGGGCTGGGGGGCGGGAGGGGGGATGTTGAACTGCCCTCTGATGTGGAATACAGACTGGGGCTGGGAGATAGCTCTGAAAGGGAAACTAAGAGAATTTATAAAATCAAATACATTTTCTGTATTGAAATGAGTTAATCGACACAAAACCCCAGTCTATAATCACAGCACTAAGACAGTGAAGAGATAATTAAAGGGGAAAAAGCAAATGTTTTTGACGAGTACACAGGAACTACACAGGACAAACCAGACAACCTGAGTCATGATGAGTATCTACACCTTCTCTTTTTCTCACTGCTTCTCACTCTCACACACACACACAAGCGTGCACACACACACGCACACACACGCAGTTTCCCAGTAATTTTCTTCTTACATGCCAGTAAGTCACAAATGGACATATCAACACATGACCTTGATTCACCACTTCATTTTACTGACAATCGTCCTGCAGTTTTGGCTGGTGTTCCAAGAAAACAACATGCTTCACAACGCCCACATTAGGAAATAGTAAATGATAAAGAGACCAATGAAAACAAAACGACACGCTCCACCCTTTTAGAGCCTAAAAGGGGAAGTTATCCCACCCCAGAATGTGTCAGGAGGCCTGTTTGCCTCCCCACATGGCAAGAGCACCAGTAACTTATTGGCAATTTAACACATTTTAAAATATGCTGCAACAACTGTCTGTTAGGGTCAGCTAAAAGGCTCTCCAGTGATGTCACTGCCACTGATATAATCATAACATGAAACATTTGATGTCAACGACATAAATGTGGAATATTTCTTTCATGTAAAATTAGGGGAAATGAGAGCAGCTCCGTATACTGTTCCAAAATCAGGGAAATGTGTGTGTGGGTTTGACTCATTTTCCCATGCTATCACACTGTGGATCCTACACACCTGTATTACACCTCCTCATAAATAAAACTACTCCTACTCCTTTTCAGGTAAAACTTGCCATGATAAAAGGTAAATAATTTGAATATGCTGATGTGTGATGTTTTTTTAGAAGTTATGATTTCTAACAGAGAAGAAGAAGAGCTCTTTGTAGATTAAAAAAAAATAAAAATCAGCTGTGTTGTTGGTGTGTGAACAAAACATGGAACATTACTGGCACCTTGTGGCCTCACAATTTTGGACATGCAGCATTTTTTATGGTTCAGTTTGGTGTTTCAGTTTGGTGTTTCAGTTTGGTGTTTCAGTCCCCTATTTCCACTATTCTCCATTTCTTTTGTGTTTTCACAGGTTTATATCTCATAGGCTGCCTGTTAACTAGCAAAATATCAGCAGGATGAGATATTTTCTTCAAATTTTCAGACAAGCATGAAGCATTTCTACTTGCTTCATTGCAATAGCTCTAAAGGGAAACTGAGAAGAGAATTTATAAAATCAAAAACATGTAGGCTGCACAGGACACAGTACACAGGAACTACACAGGATAAACAAGCTGAGTCATGATGAATATCTACACCTCTCTTTCTCACTGCTTCTCACTCTCTCTCTCTCACACACACACACACACACACACACATACACACACACACACACACAGTAAAAAGCTGTACAAAGGTTATATGATGAGAAATGACAAATTCCCAAACTGGACGTGTTAACTTGTTCCTCTTGTTCCTGCTGCAGACCGCAGGGAATCCTCTATACAAACTATCATTGGTATGCTATCTCTCTCTCTCTCTCTCTCTCTCTCTCTCTCATGCACACACACACACACACACACACACACACACACACACACAGTTTTCCAGTAATTTTCTTACATGCAGATAAGTCTCAAATGGACATATCAGCACATGACCTTGATTCGCCACCTCATCTTACCGAAAATCCTGCAGTCTCTCTCTCTCTCTCTCTCTCTCTCTCTCTCTCTCCCTCTCTTCTTCTTCTTCTTCTTCTTCTTCTTCTTCTTCTTACATGCCAGTAAGTCACAAATGGACATATCAACACATGACCTTGATTCGCCACCTCATTTTACCGAAAATCCTGCAGTCTCTCTCTCTCTCTCTCTCTCTCTCTCTCTCTCTCCCTCTCTTCTTCTTCTTCTTCTTCTTCTTCTTCTTCTTCTTCTTACATGCCAGTAAGTCACAAATGGACATATCAACACATGACCATGATTCACCACTTCATTTTACTGACAATCGTCCTGCAGTTTTGGCTGATGTTCCAAGAAAACAATGTGCTTCACAACACAGTTTTCCAGTAATTTCCTTACATGCAGGTAAGTCTCAAATGGACATATCAGCACATGACCTTGATTCGCCACCTCATCTTACCCAGAATCCTGCAGTCTCTCTCTCTCTCATGCACACACACACACACACACACACACACACACAGTTTTCCAGTAATTTTCTTACATGCATTTTCTTACTTCTTCTTCTTCTTCTTCTTCTTACATGCCAGTAAGTCACAAATGTACATATCAACACATGACCATGATTCACCACTTCATTTTACTGACAATCGTCCTGCAGTTTTGGCTGGTGTTCCAAGGAAACAACATGCTTCACAACGCCCACATTAGGAAATAGTAAATGATAAATAGACCAATGAAAACAAAACGACACGCTCCACCGTTAGATCCTAATAAGAAAGGGGAAGTTACGAGTCCTGTCCTCTGTGGTCACAGCCGTAAAACGTGTCAGGAGGCCTGTTTGCCGCCCCACATGGCAAGAGCACCAGTCACCGATTGGCAATTTAACACATTTTAAAATATGCTGCAACAACTGTGTGTTAGGGACAGTTAAAAGGCTCTCGCCACTGATATAATCATAACATGAAATATTTGATGTCAGCGAACAAAGCCACACAAATGTGGAATATTTCTTTCATGTAAAATTAGGGGAAATGAGAGCAGCTCCGTATACTGTTCTAAAATCAGGGAAATGTGTGTGTGGGTTTGACTCATTTTCCCATGCTATCACACTGTGGATCCTACACACCTGTATTACACCTCCTCAGAAATAAAACTATTCCTACTCCTTTTCATGTAACATTTGCCATGGTAAAATGTGAATTGTTTGAGCATGCTGCTGATGTGAGATGGGGGTTTTTTTGGAAGTTATGATTTCTAACAGAGAAGAAGAAGAGCTCTTTGTAGATTAAGAGAAAAAAAAAAGCGTGTGAAGTAAACATGGAACATTACTGGCACCTGGATAAGCATGCAAACTACACCTTGGCCTTTGACATTCAGCTTTTTGTTGTTGTTTCAAAGGTCCCAGGCCGGTGTGCCCTGTTCCCACTATTCTCCATTTCTTTTGTGTTTTTGGGTAGTTCATATCTCATAGGCTGCCCATTAACTAGCAAATAATCAGCAGGATGAGATATTTTCTTCAAATTTTCAGATAAGCATGAAGCATTTCTGCTTGCTTCATTGCAATAACTCTGAAACTGAGAAGAGAAATTATAAAATTATAAAAATCAAAAGCATCTTCTGAGGAAAAAGAAAGTACACAGGAGCTACAAAGGGGATTACCTGAGTCATGATGAAATTCAGGGTTTCTCTCTTTCTCACTGTCACTCTCTCTCTCTCTCTCTCACACACACACACACACACACACACACACACACAGAGAGTAAAAAGCTGTATAAATGTTATGGCAACCTGTGTTATTAAGGGAAATTCTCATCTCTCTCTCTCTCTCTCTCGAACACACACACACACACACACACACACACACACATGCACACACACACACAGACTCACACACAGACAGTTTTACAGTAATTTTCTTCTCACATGCCATATCAACCCAGGTAACACATGACCGTACTGCACTACCGCATTTTACCCATAATCCTGCAGTTTTGGCTGGAGTTCCAAGAAATCAAAGTGCTTCACAACGCCCACATAGTAAATGATAAAGAGACCAATGAAAACAAAAATTACACGCTCCACCCTTAGAGCCAAATAAGGAAGGGGAAGTTATGACACAACACCAAAAATGTGTCAAGAGGCCTGTTTGTCTTCTTGCCTCACATGGCAAAGGCACCATGTGTTTCTGTACTGAGCCTCCATTTGGGTTCCAGGTTGAAAAAAAGTGTCAGAGCTTTCTCAAGGCGCTATTTGTTGGACTGCATGCATTAATGATCAACAGACTTCTTCTCAGACTTTTCCACGTACAGACGGTCAAAGCAGCACTGCATGTTTATGGTATCCGGTATTTCCAGAGCCTCTGCCAGCAGACAGGGTGTGATCAATCACTTCAACAATATGACGCTGTCGGGGAAATCCCTCTTATTTTCAGGAACAAAGAAAAACAGCTTTGATTAGCTTGATCCTCTAGCTTTATCCTGTACATTTTCCTTTGGTTTCATAAGTCCAAGAGGTTGGAAAATTGACAAACATGAAAATCATCAAAATTTGTTACATGAGTTACATGGTTTCCACAGGACAACAGCGATTATTGCTCTTGATATTGTAAATACAAGTTGCCTCACTGTAACTTTAAACCTACTGTATAAATTTGTGTGTGTGTGTGTGTGTGTGTGGAAGCACAGTGTGAACAGGATCAAGTTACAATGCAGCGTGTTGCTTTAATGGAGCAAGCAGTGCAAGTGAAATTACACATTATAGTTACAAATAATTACCCATTACTACCAGAAATGACCTGTTACTTTCTGATCATTTTTATGTAATTACACAGTTATTACCCTGTAATTTGTGTACTGTAATGTAAAATGCTATTCCTTTGCTTTTGGAAAAAGCCATTGAATGGTCTTGAATAACTGCTTGTACAGCTATAAGATCTATAAGGGTTTGTTTTGCTGCTATTTCTGAATGGACACAGCGGTGAGGAAACAGTTTGGTGACACAGTGCTGAGTAAGGTCAGACCGTCGAGGGCAGCGGCGGGTGAATTCCTCTTCTCTGACTCACAGGGAAGTAGAGGCTCGTGCTTACGTTGCATGCATATCTTTTTGATTATTTTAACAGATGAATGAATCTAAATAAAAACACTGTCACACTGATATAGGCCCTTGTGCAGAATCTTTTGAATTTTGTCCAAGTGGAACGCATCCAAGTCAGAGAGCCACAGAGTGAGAGACTGAATTAAGAGACACAGGTTTCGTTCACACCACAGGCCTTCATGCTCATTTCCAAATTGCTGATCACATCTGGGGTTTTTTTGGAAGACTGTGCATATCTATTCTAGGATGAAACCCATATCTGATAACAATATGAACTGACAGCGATGTCAAAAAGACTTCATCTACATCTGTTTTTGTGCCTGCGCTTTTCATGTTCCCAACACATTTTGGTTACATTATTAGAGTATATTTGTGACATATTTGTAAAGAGGACCTTCTAATTGGCTTCTAATTTTGACTGAATTGTTGTGTCTCCCCAAATACCAATCAAATCTTTCCATCGGTGTGTGTCGATGTCACAGATAAGCTGAGTCATGATGGACATTTAACACGACAACTTCTCTCTCTCTCACACTCATTCACATACTCACTCACGCACACACAGGGAAAGGCTGTATAATTAAGCAATATCACACAAGAGTCATTGTGTCATGTAAACAGTTTATGTGTTGCTTGGCAACACTTGGTAGTGGTGCCCTGAGGGAGCTGTCAGCACGGTTGTGATTTGGTCGTAGACACGAAGCTGCAGGCCGAGTGCCACAACTAAAGGTCGCCAATGGCATCCTGTATCACTGGGAAATTCCCAAGCTGGAGTTGTTGTTAGTCTAGAAATCCTCTTTACAAATATGTCACTAATATACACTTTCACAATTGCTGTTGATAATCTAGATACATTGTTCTTATAGCTGAGAAGTCCTCACTTCCCTAAAGCTATCTGTCTATCTGTGTGACATTCAAACATGATTGTATTCAGTTAGACATGCAGACAAGGCAGTTGGAGGCTGATGGGAGAAGCAGTCAGTCTTCCTGTATGTTTCATTGTTCTCTGCACCCTGAAGAAGGCCTGGTGGGGCTGCAACGCGTTGGTGCGTTTTCTTAGGTTTTAACACGAAATAGCCAAGGTCAGTAAAGGCTTTTGAACTTCAGGAGAGTGCCTTGGATGTTCTCTTCTCTTTCCTTCACATATGGACTCCCCACATGTCCAATGAGCAGCTCCAGTGAACACGTTTGAAGCCCATGCAGCGTTCCTCTTCTGAGCTCTACAGCATGATTTTTTTCATAATTTGGATAAAAGATCAATGGCCTTTGTCACTACGTCTACCTGCGTTATTCTCACTATCTCTGGCCTGTGTTTATTTGCACATCCTGTAACCACACAGTTAGTGGTTACACACAGTGGTAAGAAACAGAAAACGAAAACGACAAATGAAAACCAAAACAACACGCCCTCGGACTTTAGACCCAAATAAGGACGGGGAAGTTATGATCATGTGCTTACGGACTGTTTACATTCTTGGCGCTTTGGTCTGACCGGTCTCTCATTGGCTGAAGCCGATCATGAGATAACAGGGAGACTTGTTCGCATGTTTGCACACCTCACATACTAACTTATACACAGACACCCACCAGAAAAATGATAAACAGATATGATGTTATGTACCCACTGTTGCCTGGGCCAACGCCTCTTCAACTTTGAGTCAGTGACTTACCGTAATGAGCCTGGACTTACAGTAACTTCCTCCCGCTCTCTCTCTCTCTCTCTCTCTCTCTCTCTCTCTCTCTCTCTCTCACACACACACACACACACACACTCACACACAGAGATACACAGACACACACACACACACAGACACACACACACACAAACATCACCTAATTTTACCCACAATCCTCCTGCTGTTTCGGCCAGAGTTCCCAGAAACCTCAGTGTTCTGGGGAAATACTCATCAGTGTTGCCAGGGCAACTATCAAATGCAACAGGATTCATTTTGCAGGTGTTAAGTTTGTTTATGCTGTAGTTATAGTTATTTTTCTATAATTCCCCAGTCAAAATGCTCATCTTTACCAGTAGAAAATGTGTATCCAACACTTTTTGTTTTTGCTGTTTATAGTTCAGATACATTGTTATTTTCATTACTGAGAAGTCCTTATCTTCCCTCTAAGTTAACCCCTTGCACCCTGACTTTGTCCTTAAATTTCCTCTTAAGTTGCTTCAAAGTTAGAAAACACGTTTTCCATACTTATGGGCGGCACCATTACATCAAAATGGAAAAAATCTAGATGTCTTGTGCATCATTTTATAAACATTATCAGACTGTAATACCTTGGCTAGAATTTAAAATAAAGTTCTGTGGGTTTGAACAAAGCAAAGCTTGGCCGCGACACGTGCGTTTGTAATGATGTGGTTAAGGGATTTGTGCTGTGAAGAGAGTGGGGTAGTGCTGTGTGAAAAGGATTGTGTTACATTCAAAAAAAATATTTTACTCTGACTGATTCAAGAGCAATGTTTGAACAAGTAATTCATTTTGTTTTTATGGCCATATTTCTACTACTTACTACTAATGTTTTTGTCACCACATATACCTGGAAAGACCAAAACAAGAGAGGGAGAGTATGAGTCATTTCCTGTGTGGTCATGTGACAGGTGAGAAACGTGAGACTCTTGGTCTCTCATTGGCTGAAGCTGGTCATGGGACAACATGAAGACTTGTTTGTGTTGTTGCACACTTCACACACACCTCACACACTAACTTACAAACATTCATACACAGACACCCACCCATAAAATGATAAACAGATACGATGTCATGTACCTACTGTTGCCTGGGCCAACGCCTCTTTAACTTTGAGTCACGATCTCAAAATGTGTCAACCCCCCCCCCCCCCCCCCCCACACACACACACACACACACACACACACGGTAAAAGCACGATGACTTACCGTAATGAGCCTGAGAAGAACTTCCTCAGTTTGGGTCCCAAGTTGAAAAAAGTTTCAGAGCTTTCTCAAGGTGCTATTTGTTGGACTGCATGCATTCATTATCATGATTCCTTAATTAGCAGATTACTTCTCAGACTTTTCCACTGGGACAGTTCACCCCAAAAGGAAAATTCTGTATTATCTATCTTGCATAACCACTCGCCCTTTCAATAACAAGCACCTGTCAGTGAGGTACATAACATTTTATGGTCATTTTATGGCCTTTTTGGATCTGTAAACACCCAGACCCCATTCACTTCAGCTGTTTAGGAGAAAGCTGAGAGTTAATGAGATAATGACAGAATCATTTTGCATACTGTATTTCCAGAGCCAGAAACTCCCCTCTACCAGCAGAAAGAGTGTGTTCACCACTTCTACAATACGCTGTTGTCCCGTGAAAACCATGTATCTCTAATTTTGGTGAATTTAATGTTTTCATTTCAGTTGATTGACTACAGGCTCGGCCGGATTCCTTTGTTTTTTGGAAAAAGCGTCTGAAATGGTCTTGAATAACTGCTTGTACAGCTGTGAGACCCTCGGGTTTGTTTTGCTGCTATTTCTGAACGGACACAGCAGTGAGGAAACAGTTTGGTGACGCAGTGCTGAGTAAATTCAGACCACCGAGGGCAGCGGCGGGTGAATAGAGGGAAGTAGAGGCTCATGCTTACGTTGCATTATCTTTGATTACTTAAAGAGATAAATGAATCAAATGAAAAACATAAAGACGAGTAAAAACGCTGTAAAGGTTATCAGTGGCAACCTGTTTTATGAAGGGAAATTACCATATATCTCTCTCTCTCCCTCTCTCTCTCTCTCTCTCTGTCCCTCTCTCTTTCTCTCTATCACACTCACACACAGCCACACAGACATACACAGACATGGCAAAAGCACAATGACTTACCGTAATGAGCCTGGACTTACAGTAACTTCCTCCCGCTCTCTCTCTCTCTCACACACACAGACACACACACACACACATCACTTCATTTTACCCACAACCCTCCTGTGTCGCAGGATTCATTTTGCAGGTGTTAAGTTTATTTATAATGTAGTTATAGTTCGTTTCCTATAAGTCCAGAGAGTTTGTAATGATGTTGGTCAAGGAATTTGAGCTGTGAAGAGAGTTGGGGTTGTGCTGTGTGGAAAGGATCGTGTTACATTAAAAAAATTATTTTACTCTAACTGATCCAAGAGCAAAACATGTTTTTATTACTACTATCTCCACTACTTCCTACTAATGTTTTTGTCACCACATCTAGTTTCATCACTAGCATACCAGGACAGAGCAAAACAAGAGATAGAAAAAAAAAAAAGAGGAAGAGCCTACGTGAGAAATCAGAAGCCGATCATGAGACAACAGGGAGACTTTTTTGTATTGTTGCCACCTTGTTGTCACCTCACACCTTATACACGTTTATACACAGACACCCACCCATAAAATGATACCCTAACGGGGGGGGGGGTATCCTATCCCTACCAATGTCAAAATCAAACCTACGCCCTTGACTGTGGGGAAATGGTATAGTAACATGATTTCATTTTTTTACTGTGATTACTTAATCACTAGAAATACTAAGAATTGCCACATCCTAGGATTCCCCCCCCCCCCCCCCCCCTTTAAGGCATACAGTATTCTACCAGCAGAAAGACTGTGTTCAATGCTTCTGCAATTGCTCTTGATATTCTACTGATAAGTTGATTTCTGCTGCTGTAATATGAAACCTGCTGTGTCAATCTGGAGGTGTGTGTTGTACAGCGTGAGGGGAAACACCGTGAACCGGATCATGTTACAATGCAGCTTGTTGCTTTAATGGAGCAAGCAGTGAAAGCCTTCCTTTTATAACAGCTGATGGGTTTTTTATTACATAGTATGTGTGTGGCTATATACTATAATACTGTCTACAGTGTATATAGTGTTTTGTTTATTGTTCTTTTCATTACTGAGAAGTCCTTATCTTCCTAAAGCTATCTGTCTAGCTTCAAGTGTAAGAAGAAAGTGGAGTAATTCTGTCAACAGGATCGTGTTAGATAGAAAATGATTTTAGTTCATGTTTGAACGTTCATGGGACAACATGGGACATCATGAAAACCATGTATCTCTAATTTTGGTGAATTTAATGTTTTCATTTCAGTTGATTGATTACAGGCTCGGCCGGATTCCTTTGTTTTTTGGAAAAAGCCATTGAATGGTCTTGAATAACTGCTTGTACAGCTATGAGACCCTCGGGTTTGTTTTGCTGCTATTTCTGGATGGACACAGCGGTGAGGAAACAGGTTGGTGACGCAGTGCTGAGTAAATTCAGACCATCGAGGGCAGCGGCGGGTGAATTCCTCGGCTCTGACTCACAGGGAAGTAGAGGCTCATGCTTACATTGCATTATCTTTGACTACTTAAAGAGATAAATGAATCAAATGAAAAACATAAAGACATCACATCTGTTTTTGTGCCTGCGCTTCTCATGTTTCCAACACATTTCGGTTTTGTGCCTTCCAGTTTTGACTGAATTGTTGTGTCTCCCCAAATACCAATCAAATCTTTCCATCGGTGTGTGTCGATGTCTTTATTCAGTGAAGAGCGTGCAGTGGCTCAAGAGCGTGTTGGCAGTGGTCGCTGATGGAGGAGACGGTCCAGAGGAAGGATCCACATCTATCAAGCATTTCTACACACAGAGTAAAACACTGTAAAGGTTATCAGTGGCAACCTGTTTTATGAAGGGAAATTACCATATCTCTCTCTCTCTCTCTCTCTCTCTCTCTCTCTCTCTCTCTTTCTCTCTATCACACTCACACACAGCCACACAGACATACACAGACATACACAGACACACACAGACACACATATCACTTCATTTTACCCACAATCCTCCTGCTGTTTCGGCCAGAGTTCCCAGAAACCTCAGTGTTCTGGGGAAACACTCATCAGTGTTGCAGGATTCATTTTGCAGGTGTTAAGTTTATTTATAATGTAGTTATAGTTATTTTAAAATAAGTCCAGAGAGTTTGTAATGATGTTGGTTAAGGAATTTGTGCTGTGAAGAGAGTTGGGGTTGTGCTGTGTAGAAAGGATGGTGTTACATTCAAAAAATTATTTTACTCTGACTGATCCAAGAGCAAAACATGTTTTTATTACTACTATCTCCACTACTTACTACTAATGTTTTTGTCACCACATTTACTTTCATTACTAGCATACCAGGCGGAGCAAAACAAGAGATAGAAAAAAAAAAAAGAAGGTATGAGTCATTTCCTCTGGAGAGGAAGAGCCTACGTGAGAAATCAGAAGCCGATCATGAGACAACAGGGAGACTTTTTTGTAATGTTGCACACCTCACACCTTATACACGTTTATACACAGACACCCACGCATAAAATGATAAACAGATATGATGTCATGTACCTACTGTTGCCTAGGCCAACGCCTCTTTAACTTTGAGTCACGATCCCAAAATGTGTCAACCGGCCTGTTAGCCTTCCTGCCTCCCCCACACGGCAAAAGCACCGTGACTTACCGTAATGAGCCTGGACTTGCAGTAACTTCTTCAGTTTGGGTCCCAAGTTGAGAAAAGTTTCAGAGCTTTCTCAAGGTGCTATTTGTTGGACTGCATGCATTCATGATCACTAACACTTTCCCACTGGTACAGTTCATCCAAAAGGAAAATTCTGTATTATGTATCTTGCATAACCACTCGCCCTTTCAATAACAAGCACCTGTCAGTGTTATGCACCTGTCACCTGTCAGTGAGGTACATAACATTTTAAGGTCAGGTTAGGAGAAAGCTGAGAGTTGAGACTGACATGGGCATGAGGAGAGAATGAGAGAATCTTCATTTTAGGGTGAACTGTTCCTTTAAAGGAAGGGTATCATTTGCTTTTTCAGCAATTTTATATAATAACCTGGTGTCTATAAAATACATCTGTGAAGTTTTTTTCAGTAAAAATCGTTTAGTTATAGCTTTAGCTATTCACTTCCCAGTGTTTGTTTCCCACCTACAAGAAAACAGGTTGTTTTACATAAGCAGCTTCTTATGCTAATAAGCTACTGCTCTGATTGGCTGGCCATTCTGGAAGGCCCACCCTCCTCTTAGCGCTGATTGGTCAATTTCAGACAGTCCAGTGTCTACATCGAAACTGGAGTAAAATCTGACTGGCTTGTACAAGGGGGCGTGTTTTATAGTTAGTGACTGTGGGCAAGGGCGTAGAATTGGGTAGGGACGGTAGGGACGTGTCCCTACCAATATCAAGCGACTCTGAAATGTCCCTAGCAATTATTTTGATTGACAATAAACGTTGTTTTGTCCGTCAGTGTCTAGTCAATGTTAACAGATAGCGTTCTCTACTACGAGTCCTGCTGCATTGGTGTAGTGCATCGGTGTCCCGTGTCGGCATAGCAACGGACGCTGTAATGAAACTTTAGTATAACAGCTGTTTTAGAATGTTATTGCGTCACCCGGATAAAAATTGGCGTGACACCGCCTCCCTAACCCCCCCAAAAAATCGCTGATTGGCTTTGCCATTTCTTGCTAACGTATGAAATGCTGTGGGCAAGAAGAGCCAAAGCTCCGCCTACCGGCGAGCATGCGAGTGAAGACTCCATCCTATTTTATATTAGTAACAGTTGTGTTTAGCCATTAAAGTTAGTTTATTTAAGTACCGTGTCGCGTGCGTCTGTGACGGGTGACGACCGTAAGTAGCCTACATGTCAGTGAGACTGAACAATGCTGATGTGTGCCACACTGGACAACACTGATGTAAAACAAATATGCCAACAGTTCATTTCTGTTAATGACAGGCGTAGGCATGTGTTTGGCTCCTTCAAATAGGAGCAAGGCAGTGGACACTCAGCTGTTTGTATGTAGGGTTTGGATATAGTTTACAATATCTTATCATTATTATTATTATTATTATTATTTTAAATGTAAATACAGATCGTTGGTTTGAATAGGCAACAGTACTACAGTACCTGCCTTAAAACAAAATGTGCTCTTCAAAGTCCCATTCAGCTGGCAAATTTGAGTAAAGGATTCATGAATGTGCTACTCCCTGTGTCTGTGTGTCTGTTAATGAGTGTATTGGCTACCATAACTATCTAGATCAGTGGTTCTCAACGTGGGGTCCGGGGACCACCAGCGGTCCTTGAGGGGGTTCCAGGGGGTCCCCAGCAAATTGATGAATTGTTAAACTTCAGCATTATTTAATTTACATATAGTTAACACAATTACAGAATGTAGAAGAATGACTGTTTTGATCATAGTTTCACTGTTATCTCTCTACCTACAATACAGACAGTCATGGGATTCTGGATCAAAATCATATCTAACAATAAAAGTATTCTCAGATTTGGGTCCGAGAGACAAAATCTCATCAAATGGGGGTCCATGGCTCTAAGGTGGACTAAACTAGGGGTCCTCGATATGAAAAAGGTTGAGAATCACTGATCTAGATGACATGAAATGGCGGTCAGAAGTCTATCATAAATGCAAAACGCCTCAGCTTCCAGTGGGGGTTGCATCCCCTCCGGACCTCCCCCATTTGTGTCCCTACCCATGTCAAAATCAAACCTACGCCCTTGACTGTGGGGAAATGGCATAGTAACATGATTTCATTTTTTTACTGTGATTACTTAATCACTAGAAATACTAAGAATTGCCACATCCTAGGATACCTAGGATTTTATTACATAGTATGTGTGTGGCTATATACTATAATACTGTCTATAGTGTATATAGTGTTTTGTTTATTGTTCTTTTTCATTACTGAGAAGTCCTTATCTTCCTAAAGCTATCTGTCTAGCTTCAAGTGTAAGAAGAAAGTGGAGTAATTCTGTCAACAGGATCATGTTAGATAGAAAATAGTCTATTTTATTTGCACTCTAGCCTGTGTAAGACAAGTTTATTTGTACATCCCTTAACCACAATTACTATCTCAACAGCTTTCACAGCGCCCACATTAACAGTAAATGAAAATGACAAAAGTAAACAAAAACGACACGCCCCAACCTTAGTTAAGTAAACTTAAGAGTAATTCCAACACTTCCTAAGCTTACATACAGTATGTGTGTCTATATACTGTCTACAGTGTATATAGTGTTTTGATCCAAAATTAGATATCTACCTTTTGAAAAATGTGATGCCCACTATAGGACAAACTGATTGCTGGCATGGAAGTTATTAGCTATCTCTATTTTTTCCTTAAGTGATATTGATTTTAGAAGAATACATGTCTATCTAGGTATGGAGGAAGGGAAAGAGAGATAAAGAGAGATAAAGAGAGATAAAGAGAGAGTTGTTTGTATTATTCCTTCTGCCTTTGTACAAACACAACGCTGAGACATGAGCTATTTCCTCTGATGTCATAACTGAAGATGCCCTGTACATTTGCACTCAAGTAACACCGGGCCAACTACCTTCAACCCCCCCACCCCCCCTCTCTCTCCCCCCCTCTGATCTGTCATTGGCTTAAAATCATCAGGCAATATGGAGAACACACCCTTGTTGCTGACCTAAGTTTGAAAAAAAAAAAAAAAAAACACACTTAGAGAGAGTTGTTTGTATTATTCCTTCCTCCTTTGTACAAAACACAACGCTGAGACATGAGCCATTTCCTCTGATGTCATAACTGAAGATGCCTTGTACATTTGCACTCAAGTAACACCGGGCCAACTACCCCCCGCCCCACCCCACCCCCCCTCTCTCTCCCCCCCTCTGATCCTTCATTGGCTTAAAATCATCAGGCAATATGCAGAACACACCCTTGTTGCTAACCTAAGTTTGAGAAAAAAAAAAAAAAAAAAAAAACACCTATTCTGAGCGGGTAACTTTTGTATGTTTTCCATGACATGACAAATCAAAAAAGAAACCACAGTGAAGGTTGAAACAGCAGAGTTTTAATTCAAGTTAAAAATTCATAAGGCACAGAAGCAGATAGAGCAGCAGATAAACTCATGACCTAAATATGACCTAATTTTAAGACATATGTTTTAAATATTCTTTTCAAGTATACAGTATTATACATTAATACTTAATATTAATATTCATTTAACATTTCATAAATACTAGGGCTGGGTATCGGTACTCGATACCTTCAAGGTATCGACCGAAATAACTCAGTACCAAGTAGTATCAAAACTTCTCCAGTCAAACGATACCTGCATTCGATACTTTTTGTACACAGATCTAGAAAAAAATGACTATTTGTATGGCCCACTACCGCAGCAGCTACAACCCATACAGTCTGTGGTGAAGTCCAGCGCGGTGTATGTGACGGAGTTGGCAGTTCAGCGTGCCGAGATGCCACCAAAACGTTACTTTAAGGGTACTGGTATTGGTACTGGTATCGTAATTTTTTAAACAATACCCAGCCCTAATAAATACATTTAAATACAGTATGGATATATATAATACAGTAGTCATAAGACGAAATATCAATATATAATAAATATATTTTAGTCTAGCCTGTACCTGCACTAGGCACAATTAATTAATTCTCCTTAATTTATGATATATTAATTCTACTTAAGGTAGATATATTTACCTAGACATCTATATTCATCTACTCAGCTGAGCTTAAGCAAAAGCAAAACAATGACTGACTCAGAGTTTTTTAGCAGGTTGCTGTGTTGTTGCTGGACACTAAACGGGCACTGCCTGGTGCTCAGCTTCCACAGCTTCGGTTCACGTTAACACAAACTGGGGGTCATGGTCATCGGACCGGAGGAACTTACTGCGACGCTACTGGACCTTGTGCACGCGCTGGTGCAGCAGAAAGAGTCTCCCAGCTTCCACAGCTTTAAGGATTCATCTTTTTACTGACGCACAAAGACTGTTTGGATGAGGTATTCATCACTGTGCCAATACATCAGATGTTACTATCCGCTGTGCTACTATTATAAATACTGAGAATGTTAAAATACTATATTTTTAAGTACCAACACTTTCTTTCTGTATTGTTAGCCTAGCTAGCAAGACCTTGCTACTGAACTGAGTTATTGTTTTGTTGAATATAACTGTGTGTAATCGGAGAAAGGAATGGGGCCCAAAATAAGGATGTGCTTCAATATGAGTCACAGGAGCTTGTGACTCGTCGGAGCAGCAGACGTTTCAGTTAAGGTCAACATGGACACACATGGGTACTGTCTTACAGGAATACACTGATGTTATTTTTGGCAAATAAGCTCTTGGATCAAGTGTGATGAACAAAGATAGGTTTGGTAACAGTCTGACATCTGTGTTCCCATAATGCAGTGGGCTGTGGTCATTTGGAAATGACGTATGCACCACTAACCACAGTGCGCTAAGGTAAGGTGTCTGCATGCACTGCTGAAAAGAAAAGAAATACTGGAAACGTGTGAAAACGCTTTCAATTTTCTGATCAAAGAGCTCATTTGCCCAAAAGTAAGCAATATAGTTACAGCAATATTTTTATGTATATCTCCACCAGAAAACAACTCAAGGTTTTGCCAATTCTGCCTCTCACACTGGGTCTCATAAGCCTTTGCTACAGTCCAAATCGATTACAACATATACATCTACAGTTTCACAAATTTAAACCACATCATCACACCAGGCCAGATCACATGATGTCAGACCATGCATAAGCCCAAGCGGTTAGAATTTTCTCAATCCATATTTAAGATGTGAAAACCACTAAAATTGGTATTACAAGGTTTTCACATGACAACAGCAGTGTGTACGTTACAGACACAGGGTAATAATGCGAAAGTAAAAATGTAACAAAGTAAAACAAAAAACCCACAACCCTCCACCACCTCGGCCTCTGTGGGTCCTCTTTACAAATCGTTTTCCTCCCCCGGCACCTCAATGTAAACGGCTCTAGCTGGGTCAGCCTGATCCTGGGGCATCTGCAGGGGGGGCACCATGCATCCTTTACCCCAGTCACGAACACTGCCATAGACCCTACCAATAACAACAGTGCATTACTCAAAATTCAAGGATAAGGACAATAAATACCATTTTATATAGTGTGATGAGCTTTCTTAGCCAATACCTGCAAATGACTCCTTTGTACCGCACGACAAGCAGGATGATCACGGCAATGAACAGGGCAATGGAGCAGCCAATCAGAAGCCAATGATAAGGGCCAATCAGAAGTGTACGGTCAGGTTCTGTCTCTGTGGAGCAGGAACAGAGGCCACAGGCAACATTTTATTGTATTTCAAAAGGACAGATGATTCATATGTAAACAGAGTAGTGATACACACAGGCCATGCAGGTGCTGGTAGGGTACAACCAAGCTGCTAGTCATGCTGCCTGTCTCTCTTTATGGCTGTTAGCAATACAAAGTTATTAATTCTTACTATTTCATTGTGTGTTGACAGTGGAAAAAGAAAAGTATTTAAAGTGTGATGCTGCTAACAACATGACAGGCCACTAAAAACACAAAATGGATGTTTTCATTTAGTTTACCTACATTCTTACATAGTTTGAATGGAAATCTACATGCAGGAGAGCTGTGTACCGCACTAGCAGATTTGTTTTTCTCTATTTGCTAAATTCCTAAAAGGTTAAAATTGAGGATTGGAAAAAGCCATTTAATGGTCTTCAATAACTAGTTAGTAGCAAATTATTAATGAATGGAAACAGCAGTGAGGCAACAGCCTCTGGTGAGGCAACAGCCTCTGGTGATGCAGGGCGTGCCATCGGGAACAACGGGGGAATTCCTCTGCTCTTACTGAAGAACAAGGGGAAGTAAGGTTCATGCTGACATTGCACAATCTCATTCCAACACTGTCACACTGACGCTCTTGTGAAGAATGTTTCAATTTTGTCCAAGATGAACATATTCAAGTCAGCAAGCCAAAGAGTGAGAGACTGAATTTACACAGGCTTCATTCAGACTACAGGCATTCATGTACAATTCCAAACTGCTTCTTATATCTGATTTTTTTGGATGCTTGTGCATACTGTATCTATTGTAGGATGTAACCTGTATCCAATACAAATATGAACTGACAGCAAACTTAAAAACATCACATCTGTTTTCGTACCTATGCTTCTCCTGCATGTTTCCAACATATTTCGGTTACGTTTTGTGCCTTTGACTTTTCTGACTGAGTTGAGGCGTTTCTCTCCAAATACCAGTCAAGTCAGCTATTTGGCTTTTTTCCATTGTTGTGTCTTATTGTCATCCATGCACTCCAACACTCAGCCAAGCTGCCATGGTGACAAAATCGTCTCAAGTAACTGACTTAAAGCTGGAATCAGGGATTTTTTCAGTAATAAATAGTTATTTTATCCATCTGGACCGTGGAGTCAGGTTACACAATACCAATTGGCAGTATTACCATGGTTGGAGGCTGCTATTGAAATTTTTGCCCGCATAGGACAAAAATATGCTAACTATCCAGCTAACGTTAGCCAACACAGGTTACCTGCACTGGGTAGCCGAGTGCCGCTAGCAATTTAGCATGCTAACGACCCAAAGAACTTACATTGAAAATAATTTGTGGCCAAACTGTAGGCTGCTATTACTGTCAAGTCACAATATTTACACCTTCATAAGCGATGTTATTGGCTGATTTCATTACAAAAGTTACAATCACTGAAAAGCAAATTACCTGGTCGAAGGAAGCTATTTTTACTATAGATTACTTTCTAATTTCTAATACTTTTCACCACCAGAGAAGGAAACAAAGCGGGGAACCCGGAATTCAGCTTTAGGATTTACTTATTGTCATGGCAGTGCTGACAAATTCTGATTTGAGCGTTCAAATACAGGCCTGAATACAGGACTGATCAGCTTTTTACTGTTCACACTGATTAGAAAACATCAGATCTGTGTCACATGTTGAGAAACTTTCAGCTGCAATGTGAACATAGCCACAAACAGGATGAGAAAGAGAGAGAGAGAGAGAGATCTCAGTCATACATGAAAGAAATACCCTTGTGACATTGAGATACTGCATTTAATGTACAATTCATGTATGGGGGCATTATAATTCCTGATATCAAGTTTGTCTTCCCTACCTCTCTGAATGGCCTCTGCCTCTCCAGCAGTTCCAGAGGTGCAGTTAACTACAGTTTAATGAAAGAAACAAAAATTTAGAAAGTTAAAATTCAAGATGACCAGCAAAGACATGACTGTATTGATAACAGAATCTAAACACAAAATGGTAGAACTAGATGTATCAAATGACAAGGGAAATAAAAATCAACAAAAACATCCCTCATAGAGAAAATGAATTCCCCGTACTCACCATCACACACAGCCGTGCGTCGTCCCTAAAGGGGGGGGAGAGAAGGACAATACACAAGCGTTAATAATGTCTGGAGCATACAGTACATCAGTAATGTCAATGTCGGATTCCCGTGCGTGGATTGGATTGCAGTCGTTTACCCGCCATAATTTTTACAGGAGAAGCCAGTGACTAGACTATTTTTAAATAAATCACTTCTATTTCTGCATTTGCTCTTTCTTGTGTTGGTCAGTGTGCAGTTCTTGTTCATGTGCCAACCATACGTTACCTCGAGGAGGCAGCTTCGGGAGTGCAGCACCCTCGACAAGCATCCATAGGTAGTGAAGGAGCTGATGTTTGCATTCAGGACACTCTCACCGCCTTTCTGCACCTCCGTCACAATGTTATGACCCTAAAGTAAAGAAAACATACAACAGAGAGATTAGTAGAGTTTCATTCCAAAATGAGACAGCCAGCATTTGAAAAACAAACTGATTTACGGCAACAAATTAACACAAATTGTGGTACGCTTTGAGGGACAGCAGGTAACTTGAGTACTTGGCTGACAAAGTTATAGCACTTTTACAAACTGGATCAGATAATGACATGGCAACAGATAATGATACATTTCAAATGTGTTTTTCCAAAAACAATATATCACTTCGAGGAGTAGACCTCCTCATGTACAGGGCAATTGTTGAAACCCCAAGCAATCCAAACTGCATAAAGTCGTCATGTAAGTAATTACGGCTTATAACTTACAGTGGCGTTGGCCCAGTCGAAGAGGCAGTCGGCTGAAGCAAGATAGCCAGGAACATTGTAATTTGTTTGGTTTCCATTCTGGGTGACAGTGCAGACAAGGTCCTGTGCGCTGCAACAGCCTGGAAAACAAAAAAAACAACAACCATGTTTAAAGAGATGCTCTTTGCTTTTATCCAAGAATTCATCATACAATCACAAATTAAGCATTCACAATTCTATTCTTAACCTGGTTGCTCAAGTAAACTGGTTGTGGGACGATGCATGTAAACACATGTAAATGCTAGCCTGGTGTCATGTTTACAAATTCGAAGAGTGCTAAAGCGATTCATAGGGGCTGGACACCAGGCTATGTAAACGCCATAACTGGGTTGGAATAATCCAGGTGAGGTCATACTCAAGGTCATAAACCAGTTAAGAGTCCCTTCACTTTTGGTTTTCACTTCCTGATTACAAACTCTGACGTAGTTGGCACATAAAAACTCTCATCACAGATGCCTCTGCAGAACATAAAAATCTATTTAATGCTGTGTTACAACAGAATTAAGACACTTAACACACCTACAAGATTAAAATATAAACACAAACCATCAGTAGTGGGATAGCGCAGTGTACTAAAAATAATCTTTACAGGTCCGATGAATACAGGAAACAGTCTCCTGGCTGCCATGGCAACAAAGTCCTTTTGGCACGAACCGGAAATGGCTGGGGGAGGGGTTTAGCTTTCATCAGCTTCCGTTCTGAATAGACAGACAGCATAGACTTGGGGGGGGTGGGTTTGACCATAGTTTTGCCCTCTCGTGCTCCGGAGTTACCGTAATGTATTACTTGGTTACCATGGTTACCATAGCCTTCACCGAAGTCATATCGAAGTCAGAAGCTACCGGCTGGAACCGGCTGAAACCGGACTAAATGCGCCATGATCTTTTTTTTTCATACCCTAACTGTTAACTACTACTACGCGGTTGGGCCTACCTACGCCTGTGGAAAAGTAGGACACCAAAAGGACTGAAACAAAAGGGAAAACCACTCAAGTGATCTACAGTGACCGAAGGAGACACTGGAGACATAACGTTAGTAAGTCCATACTAAATCAGCGTCACTTTCCACTACCCTAAATCACAAATCATAACATGCGGAAGTCATTATTGGGAAATTTCATTTACTTGTCCAAGGAGCGTCTTCGTAGATTATTTCTATTCGCACATAATGGTCATATTCATGTTATATGCAGGCCTAACGTTAAATTCATAAGTTTCGAGTTTCAACTCCGTCAATATGGGTGAGGCCGTCGTGTCTCTCACACGGTCTAACTGCTGCCTTCAAGCGCTCATTGAAAGCTCCGAGTTCCGAGTTACTTAGGGCGGTAGTGGTAGAATTAAGCGCATCGGGCATGTAACCGATGTGTTAAGTAAATAAAAGTTGTGTATATTTGCTCCACTAGACTCGTTAGGGCGCCAGTAATGATGTACGTCTTCATTACATCTTTTGTAACCATATTAAGAAACTCGAGGCTAAACAGAGAATGTGCACTCTCCAACACAAACGGCACAAGCTGTAACGTCATGTATGCCAAATACATCACAACTAAACGTTAAACAAAGAGTGAAAATATAAATATACAAAATAGCAATTACTCACGTCACATATCGGCATCACAGAAAAACACAGCTGTCCCTGTGACAGGCTATTTGTACCACTTTGTAAGTTCCAATGGCAATTTCAGACAGCACTGCGAAGCTACGCCCGCGACAAACGAAACTGACGAAGCGAATACAACTAATATTTCCTCTAAAATAACATACATCTGTGGGAATCAACTGAAAATTATTCTGGCTAGAGTAGCTTCCGCGCGCTGATACAGGAAGCCCGCGTGCCTGTAGTCCGTTACCTCACCGCGTCTCGTGGGTCTCGTGGCTGATGTAATGAGGTATCACTCTCAAGGAAGAGGTTCTTGATGCTGACTGGGGGATATAATTATTCACTTCGAGGCATTTAATTCTAAGGGGTTTTAGCAGCCTAGACTGCACGACATTAACATTAACATTGCCAACAGTAAAATAATCAAATCTCAGAGTTAACTTGTATCCAACAAAGGATCAATTGAAAAGTCTTTATTAGGCTATATTAAAAATAAATAAATAAATAAAAAACGGAAACTCCGAATTGCTACACCTTGGATCCTTTGTAGGAATGTTGTTTGCAACTGACAACACCTCTTTTTTTCTGGAAAGCACCTCTTATCTTATCTTATTCTTCGTTGAACTCCAAACTTTTTTTCCGAATCGTGTAAATGGTAGTTTTATCTCCTACGGTAATAATATTCCTGTATTTATTTATAATATGAACCCCTTTTTTGATATAATGTCGCTGTGATGTGTTTGCATTGCCATTCTAAAAAGCGTCATCGTGTAACGAGAGTAGATGTTAGACAGATATTACGAGATTAAAGATTAAATCACCAAATGTGGTTTTGCAGTGAGATTACTGTCACCAGATTCATGCTCTGATGCAGGTGATGCAAGCAAGTTATCATGCGGTTTAGTTAGCCTATCATGCGAAATGTGAATAGTTAAAGCCTCCCTCTGCTCTTCAAGCGACAGGTTATGATTTCAGTAAACTATTAAAAAGGTTGCATTACTTACACAAAGCGAGACAACTCGCGACGAAATATAGTCTCCAGCGGATCATGTTGTTACCCATCACTCTCTCTTCGCGGTCTGCCACCCGTTAGCGGCGGCAGGTCATCTCATGTCCTAGAAAAGAACGCTAACACTAACCCTAACCTAACTTCCGATTACGATATCAAAATAAAACAACGGTTTTGAGTAACAAAGTACAAAAGTGTAAAGAATGCCTTTGAGGAGTAATCTGTAATTACAATACAATACAATTGCGGTTTGTTTTTTTTTGCTGGGGGGTTTTGTGCAAAATGTCCTTTTCATAGCAAATAGCTCGCCATGTGAGATGTTAATATAGGCCTATGCAAGATGTTGTAGCTAATATGCAGGGCTGCCAAAAATCTACAAATTAATTCTCAAACACCAAACCTACACCAAACAGTTTTGGGGGGGTGTCTAGTATTTTATAAAGGTCAATGTAATCAGTTTCAAGATCTCTGGTATCTTAAAAACTGTACTAATTTCAACCCATATGCCCCGTTACAGCCTACAGCAAGCAGGAATAATTGTGCCACGATTATGAGTTTAAATTGACATTGTTTTAGGATAGTAGAGATCCTTCCAAGTTGTGGTTAGGATTATGTTGAGTGATCAAATACATATATATATATTTATTTTAATCCGTAAAAGATATTATTGGGAGGGAATAACATTTACCTTTTTTTTTTTATTTGAAAGCTGTACTTTTACTCAGTTTTCAATGTAGATGTGCCTCTGAGTGTTTTCATACGATTTTTGTTGTTGTGTACCACAGTCCCGACAAATGATGGCTTTTATTTTGAAACCTAAACCGGAACGTGTAGGCGTACCTCTGCGCGAACTTGACGTAGACGACGTAGATGAGGAAGTGATGGGTCAGCGGGGGTACAAACTTTCTGCTCCTTTTCTCTGTCCCTAATTTGTTGATGGAATTGTCACCTATCTGCTCAGATTTCAATGGTGCTACAAGTGGATTATTAGATATTTTTCCACCAATGTGCTTTAATAATAGCATTTATCTTATCACCCCACTAAGTGGGAGGGGGAAGGAATCAGGAGATGGGTGTCACATGACTGCATGTGCACCTCATGCATCTGGGTTTTACCTGTATGGATGCTAGAAGGACAATATGTCACTGACAGCCAGTGTTTTGATATTCTGTATCTTCAAATTTGAAATTTCAGTTTCCCTTTGAATTTTATTCTTGGCAAGGTGGAAAACCCTCTGAAACCGCATTATGAATCCATCATGGTGACACTAAGGAAAACACAAGGGATATTGGCAATTCAATTCATAATTATTTTCCAGAAACCATAGTTGAACAATATGAATAAATATATATCGACAAACTGATATATCGGTATAATCCCCTAACATGGGCTACGCCTGATATTATATGCATCTCTTCCTTCAGGGCAGTTGTAAGTTCCCAAAGGGCAGAAGTTGATGTTTGTTCCCTACTTTTGATTTAGGAAAATAACAGCCTCATAGTGAAGCCTTTGTATGGGTCCCTAAGGGCTGGTTTGGAGTCAGGAGCAAGGACAATATTATTATTAATCATCAATATTATCATTATCCTCTTTACAACATTATTTTATTTTTATCTTAACAAAATTGTGTTCAACAGTTTTGTTCACGTTTGTTTTTAAGCCTTGCACTGACAATACAAGCGGCCAAAATAAGTCAACAAGATCAAAGTTGCGGTAGACAAATTTATTATGAAAAACACCACACATACCATGCTACATTGACATACCAGCAAGCCAGTTGTGTGTAGGCCTATTACTTTAACCGTGCACTGCTGTTAAACTGATATGGAATCACTCTACAAAATGCTTCAAACCTTAGAGAAATTATTACGGCGTCAAACTGATCTACAACAAAAACAAAAAATGTTTAGTTTAATTCATTCTTTCCTTCTCGCTGCTTGCATTCTTTCTTTCTCTCATTCACGTTTTATTAATCCTTGAAAGAAAGAAAAAATAATTTCAGCATGATTACCACCACACACACTTAATCAGTCACTCTTACAAATGTGTCTATGTGTGTGTTACTGCTTGTACACTGCCAACATGTGCAAATGTGCACTTGCCATGTATCATATGTGTTACACACACTGCAATACAGCGCACACAAAGCACAAAACAGTGTCACACACTGATGTAGTCGCTCTTGTGGGCTAGCAGGGGCTCCTGGCTGCCGGGCTGCAGGGACGGAAAGACGTCGCAGGCGGTTTTGAGCGGGTCAATGTACAGCCACTCCCTCTCCTTCACCATCTGGATGGACAGCTCTATCTGCTTCTTCACTGGCTTGGCTGACGGATGTCTCTGGGACCTCCAGGAGCCTCCGTCGTACGCCGCCGTATCCAATTTGGAGAGGAACCTGTCTGGCTCCAGGCGGAGGCTTGTATCGCCCTGGCCCTCGGTGGCCTCCCTCTCCAGCGAGCTGAGGATCAGAGACTGGGCCTGGTGGCTTTCGATCCCGGTGTGTGACCTCCGTCTGGGGCCGTACACCGAGCTGGGCATGGGCCTGGCCTTGAAGACCTGCCGCTCTTCTTTCGGGCCCAGGCTCCCCAGCTCCGCCACGATCTTCGCCTCCTTCTTCCTCCTCTCTCTCTCCAGGAAGCTGAAAGGCCGCTGCGAGGCAGCGGACAAGGCCTGGTTGCCGTTGTTGCCGCCGCCGTGTTTACCTCTACTCACGCCGGGGCGCTGACCGGAGCGACGGCCGATGACTTCGTAGAGAGGCAGGTGTATGTGGGCCGGTGCAGGCGAAGCCCGGAATTTTTTCCGGCATTCCCGGAGCTCCTCCAGCTCCCGTCTCAACAAGGTGTTCTCCAGCTCGACCTCCGAACGGGTCTGCACCTGGTGCCGCTTCCTCTCCTCCTCCCTCAGCATCATCTGGAAGGGTTTGGGCACCGTGATCCTGGAGTTGGACCTGACTCCGACCCCGGTGTGACGGGACAGTTTTCCCTGCGGTTTGGGACAGGAGGCCTTGGGCTGGAACCGAAACCGTTTCTGGGCTGTCATCCCCTCTGGGTTCAACAGCATCTCTCTGAGAGGAAATTGAGGAGAATGAAATGTGAATACAGCACAATGCAAATCATCTGATGGGTAATGAAGGAGCAACAGATGGTGGGAAAGTTCACTGAGGCATCATGTGCTTGTGTAATGTGTTCTCATACAACCGTTTGTACAAACACCATACGATGTAATAAATAAACGTTCAATCACAACAAAGTCTGACTGCAGAATTATGTTTATTTCTGAGCCACAAATCTTTCTAGCGAAGTCATTGGCTTGCTGGAATGTAAACAACATAAAAATTGTCATTACAAAGTGCAAATAATATAATTTCAGTGGAGAGCTTGTGAAATTGTGATGCTCAAGCCGCCTCATTTGTGATTACTACAGCAGAATAAAATGGAGCGAATATCACCATTCATTTTTCTGCCCCACGATACGTATTGTCACATTTTTGTATTGCGATATATAGAATTTCGATATATTGTCCCATCCTTAGTTTGTATATTATCTTACAACAACTTATGCACCTTTGAGTCATACTATACCTACGCATGGAGGGTTAAGGTTAGGCAACTAAAGCTTTGGTTAAGACTAGGTACCAATAAAAGTCCACACACTACTGATCCCATTATTACCGACTTAATGTGAGGTTTGAGCCATAGTGCTCTTCTTCAGACACGGTTAGGTACCTAAAACAATTAAGGTTAAGTACGTTTTTGTCACGGTTAAAAATGAAAATAAAACCTTCATGGCATGAGTTGGGAATTGAACTCAGCTGGTCAGAGTGGAAGGTAAATGTAAACACCCATCCACTTACTTTCCAATGTCATTTCAATGTCAAACTGCTGCCTGTTTCAGTCACATGAGCTCCGCCTCCTCTTTCATTCCATTCATAGAATATCATACGAAATTTGGGAGCATTACTTTTCGTAACTATAACTACAAATTTGATATGAATCACCCTGACTTGTGACATGGGTTTGAATCCTGCCCATATCTTATGTTGCATACCATCCTCCTCTCTGCCTCCTCATCTGTCTGTCCTCTACACTAATAAAACATAGATCGGTACATATAGAGAGATTTAAAAACTTGTGTAAGTGCTGAAACGATTGGTCCATTAATTGATTAGTCATTTGACAGAAAATAAATCGATTATAATTTTCATAATCGATTCATCGTTATAGTCATTTTTAAAATCAAAATACAAACATTTGCTGGTTACAGCTGCTGGTTATTTGCTTGCTTTTCTATTTTCAGATCCTTATAAAATGAATACTTTGGGTTTTTTTTAGCTGCTGGTCAGCAATTTTAAGACTGTGTAATTGTGTAATTTATGATGGGCATTTGACATTATTGTTGACATTTGATAGACTAAATGATTAATCAAGCCCTAGTCTAACTACTTCATCTACCTCCCAAAGGTTGTGTCCCTGCCAGCGGTCCTGATTGGATGGTCCAGCTCCAGTTCCTCCAGGCTGTCCTCTCTGCAGGGCTCTGATTGGTCGGAGCCGCTGGACGTCTCGTGGAAGTCCAGCTCCTCCTGGGAGTTGATCCTCTGGAGTCTCCTGGCTGACCTGCAGCCAGCGCCTTCCCCTGCCAGGCTGAAGAGCAGAGAGAGGAGAAGAAGTCAGCTTTACCAAAGAAAACACTGATTTAAAGTCAAAAAACAAGTTGGTCACACACTGTATGGCATATCTACATGTGTCTTCATCACGGTATGATGCAGTTGCCCTGACAAAGACAACTCTGAACCAATACACTCATTTTCATTTGAACTACAGTTTGATGAACTTCTATGAGGAGGAGAAAGCAAAGGAAGACAAGACTCCTTATACTAAATCAAACAACAATAGTGAAACTGGGAATAATTACCTCAAAATTTAGATCTGGTCCTCACAAAAGTATTGTTGGGACAAAATTGGATTGTATATCATTCAATAGGATTTATAGGTTAAACATTAGTCATGATCTTTGACCTTTTAAGCACACAAAAGCCGTTATTGCTGTGTGCCCTTGTAGGGAAGAATAGCTCTCCAAACAGAGTATCAGATGTCTGGCTGGAGATATGGAGTTCAATACAATAACGCCACCCTATGGATAATATTAAAGATCAGTATTCAGGATAGTATTATGGCTAGTGTCTTCTGTCTAGCACATAATTTCCCACCAAACAACCCATGCCTTACACTGAGTGTACAAGTCTTAGTTTAACTGTACATCAATAAGAAACACATTTTTTTGAAAGGATATTTTGAAAATGTGGATTTTATTTAGTTTTCTGTACCAGAAATTTTTCATGTTCAGGTTAAAAGCTCCTACAGTTGTCCATTAATTCATCAAAACTAGCTTGTTAGCATTGTAAGCATTCCTCACTGAAGCAAAGTACCACAGGTTTGCAGCTTTCCAATTTAAATTAAAAATGTCAGTGCATTCCCTTAATAACAGTCAGTAGCTTTCCAAATAGATTTCATCAGATGTCAGTGGCAGGCTAAAACAAATAACTTTGTACAAGTTATAGTCAACATCGCCACCCTGTGGATAACACTGTGCCCTCCGCCCAGCCTATTGATTTTCCCATAAACCATACTGTTATCTGCCATGTACTGAGCGTACAAAAGATTAGGAACTCCTTCATCTGCCATGAGTCAGATCGACCAGGTGAAGGCTATGATCGCTTATTGATTTCACCTACTGTATTAAATCCACATGAAGGAGAGGGCTAGAGGCAGGTTCAAGAAAGATCCTTAAGCCTTGACACAACTGAGACGAGGAAAAGCAAAGGAGCTGCAGCTGAATATTCTGAATTTCCTAATATTTTGTACTTTCAGTGCATATCCGTAGAAGGAAGAAGACTTGAGTAAATAGCCTTGCCATATTCCTGTTTATTAATAGAAGAGACAGACATATCAAACCTGATTGGTTCTCCGTTTTTCCCTCCTCCCAGACCGCCGTCGTCTTCCTCGTCCTGGCTGTCCTTGTCCTGGCTTATGTACATCCTCTCCAGCTGGGCCATGTTCCTCAGGTGGGCTCTCTTCAGCTCCTCCAGCCTCCAGTAGTACTCCTGGTTAGTGAAGTAAACATGGCGCTCCCTGCCTTCCTTCTGCAAACCATAGATTTCCAGGGACAGAGAGCTGTGAGTGTCTCTGCCGCCTCTCCATTCCTCGCTGCACTCCGAGTCCATCTCATATTCCTGAAATGGTAAAAGTCGTTAACATTATGCCATTTGGTGGATGCATTTATGCAAAGTAGAGGTTACGCTTTTTAAGAAGGCTCACGTTGTTGTTCCTGTTCTACCAAGCTGTCCTGGAGAGCCTGATTAGGTACGGGATACAGGCGTGGTATGGTAACCTCTCTGTTCACCTAAAATCTAAGCTCACCCGCCTGGTACAGACTGCCATGAAGATTATAGGGAGGAAAGAACACCAATCCCTTGTGTTTATACAGTATATGAGCAGTCTGTGCTCAGAGTGGCTTATAGAATATTGGCTGACCCATCTCATGTCCTCCACTCTGAGTATGAGCTTCTGCCCTCTGGCAGACGATACAGAGTGCCCAAAGGTAGACTCAATCAAATTAAAAATTAATTTGTCCCGTCCTCAATTAACATCTTAAATAGGGGTGGGATAATATGAGGCAATCTGGACTGTGCAATATTCTTAGGTAGAACTGTGCAATATTCTTAGGTAGAACTGTGCAATTTTACAGGGTTGTGCAATAATTGGGATAGTACAAGGCAATCTGGACTGTGCAATATTCTTAGGTAGAACTGTGCAATTTTACAGGGTTGTACAATAATTGGAACGTGTTAGGTGTTTTGTTTTGGTTTTTTTATAAAGTTTTTAAAGTTTTACGGCATTTTGGAGGTGCTATAACCTTTTTACTAGCGCTCTTACTTTTACAACGAAGGGTTACTGTGTCATGTGTCTGTGCAGTGTGTATCTGTCAACTGTCTGTTAAAGTGCAATAACTCCTGAGCCCAAGACAAATTTCCCTACGGGGGCAATAAAGTATATCCCATCCTATCCTATCCAATCCAAAGTGTCTCATTGTACCGTGAAAGCATACATGTTTAGTATGGTAAGGAGGTAAATCCCCAACCCTGGCAACCTTAGTGCCATACTTTTAGTTTTTTTAAGGCCTCCATTTATTTTGATTGAGACAGGAAATGTTAATGTGTTCATGTAATGACTTTATTTAATGTAATAAACCATTAATGTAGTAACAATTTGCAGTTAATAGTGTAATAATCTGATTGCTAACACATTTCTCATTCATGTTATAAAAGTTACCTGATAACCTTTTTTCCTGTTAATAACTGAAACACACAACTGTCACCCATTCAGTAATTTGGTCACAAACTATGGTGCTACACCTGAAAAAGGGATGAATATATATGGAAGAGGTCTTCAGTAAATGTATTCTAAATGGCTTACATAAAAAAATGTAAACCTTCTTATTGATCTGAGAAAACCCAATAATGTAAGAATTATTACATTAACAGGAAAAAATATTGCTTTAACAGTTGGTATCCTTTATTTATTATGTTAACAGGGTTATTGCACTATTAGCTTAATGGTTTATTACGTTATTGGGCAGTAATTACATTAACAGTTGCTGGCAGCGCTCAGTCCTGTGGCAGATGCTGTGGCGTTCACCACTACAGCACCACTAGGCACAGAAAACATGACATTTATTTAACACAAAGAAAGTTTGTACCTTTTCCCCACAAAATCAATGATACCTTTACTGCACAATATCCTATGAAGGTCTCATTAACCTGTAGTAATTATTTCATTAGATCAGAATGAAAAAAAAAGTTATGAAGTAAGTCATACTATATATATATACTCTAGGTTGTAGATGCCATGGAATAATTATGCATGCAAAGGTAAAACACTGAAAAACCACAGTCTGACAAAGCTTGACACCCCTTCCATTACTTTCATATGCTTAATGTTTTTTTAGACCAACAGCAAGTGCAAGTGACTGCAGTACATGACATGGAGGTGAAACACATTGTTCGCTACAGCGTACTTGTTGCTGACACTGAAAACATAAAAGTGATGGAACAGAAGTGAAGCCTTTCAGTGTGCAATACTTTCATCATTGTATACAAATAGTCCCATACAAAAAGGCTTTATAAAAAATATATAATGTCTGCCGTCTATGATTTGTATATAATTTTCGTTTATATATATATATATATATATATGCCTGTAAGTTTAATAGTATGAAAGTGGCTGCTTTCATAGTGTGGAACCCATAAGCCCTATATAACTTACAAGATTCATAGCAAATTTTTATGAAGTCTATCTTATATGGGTGGCTTATAAGTTACTTGCTATGAAAGTGGCTCCTACATATGAAAGGCAGAACATGTACAAATCTTGTTAGATTCTTGTAAATCTTTTCCATATGAGATAGTAGACTTTACATAGTTTTCAGGGAGTTCAAAATGTTGTAAAATATTACTCAAACTTGTACTCAACAGTGTTGCATCTTTAAATCCTCACCTCACTGGTGCAGTCATCATCTCTGACAGAGTAAGGGTCTCGTTCCCCTCCATACAGCGCCAGTAATTCCTTGTTCTCCAAAGCGTCCGAGCGGTACATCAGTGTCATCTTCCTCCTTATTCTCTTCAAAACAGAAACTTCACACAGCTACTGCAGCTTTCTTGCATCAAACCTGAAGCGGGCAGCAGCTTCTGCTTGGTGCGTGTCCTCCGTCACCTCCGTCTGCACACTGACCTCCTGAGCAAACAGCATGGGGAAGCCAATGCAAGACAGCAGCAAAGATTAGCAGACATGCATGCATGCGTGCTACACAAACACACACACAGAGGTCACCAGTAAAGCTTACACACACACGCCCACACACACACACACAACGGAAAGTCTTATCCTCTTACTGCCAGCAGGAGTCGTGATTTCTTGGTGGTTGGGGGCCGCTGTCCACCAGATGGTCCATATGGTCCAGTGGCTTTTCACTGAAGATGTGATTCAAAGTAAGATAGCTGTGTATGTGAATGCTCCCAATCTGATTTACAGATTAACTTTCTTAATACAGCGCGAGTGCTGATCTATTCTGCACCTGTTGCAGTTTGCAAAAGGCCTGCCAGGAGCAAAAGTCCAGCAGCTGAAGGAGTGAAAAGATATCACACCAGTGACATTGAAGTCTACAGAGATTTACTGATGATTCTTGTCATTTTTGTCTCCATTTGTCTCCACACACACACACACAGTCCCATCGTTAGTCTGTTATGATAATATTAACATGTAGGCTACTGCATTATATGGAGTCTCAGGCACAAATAAACTCACAGCTAACAGCGTTTCTAAAGGGAGGATGGGGTTTATTTGTAGAGATGGGAATGTTTATGTTTTTAATCACATACTATAGCTCAATTTATTCTTGTGTTTTCTCCATCACTAACTCCCCTTGTGATAAAGATCTGTAGTAATTCTATACTAAATTTTATAAAGAAACTACACAAATATCACAGCAACAACAGTAAGTTATTATAGGAGTATTATAGGAATACTATTGTAGTACAGTAAGAGACAAGAAATACCAGAAGATAAGTATGATATGGTCACTATAAACTCATTATTGGGTGCCACAGACACACTATAAATCCCTATAGGAATATTATAGTGATTACTTGTCAGTCTGCTTACATTGCTCACTTATCTGTTCCAGTGACACACATGCTGTGTATACGCTTAGGCTGAGATCACGTGAGGCGGAGTCCGGCTTCAGTTCAGCTGCCTGGTTTTTGGGATGTGACAGGATGAGCCAGAGAGCGAGGATACATATTAGTACCAACTGTGTTAATCCAGTTAGCCAGGTTGCACAGCGCTGTCATAACAAGTCCTCACCTAGCGCAACAGCACCTTTCCCATCTGTCTCCTGTCTCCCTCCATCCCATCCTCTGTCCATCTGCCTAAGAGCCTGGGACGGCAGGCCGAGGAGGCCGAGGAGACGGAGGACAGATCTGGAAAGTAGAAGTGACAGGACGGTGAGAAAGGTCAAGGGTCGTCCCCGCTCCAACGACTCGAGAAGAGCTGCCGCCTTCAGTAAAAACATTAATGGAGAGCAAGACCAAAAAAAGTCATCCATTTCTTAGTTTAAAACAGATGAGTGCCACCAGACCAAAATGTTGTGTTTTTAATGAACATTTTCGAAGGATACTATACAGATATTGCAGAAAAACAACAAGTACACATAGGAACATGATAGTAATATTATACTAACACCATAAGAGATTAAAAATACCATAAAGTATGATAAGGTCACTGCAACTTCACTATTTAGTCCTATATAGGAATATTATATAAATCTTAAAGTAACAGCATAGGATACAAAAATACCATAAAGTATGATAAGGTTACTATAAATGCACTATTTAGTACCACAGACTGTAAGACTATATGTCCCGATAGGAATATTAATATTGGACTGGGCCATTGACCAGCTGTGCCTACATTCTGCTGTCTTCAGTTACTGTACTTTAACAAATCCACAGATTATCACTGACATGAAGGGCATGGGTACCAAAATAACAACCCAGTATGGTCAACATTATATTTTGTGCACCAGTGTTTGGAAATGCAAAGCCGATATCTGCCCATAAGGAGGCGCTATTGACCAAATGATGCAGTGTGTGCTTCTGTTTCTCTCTGTTTCCTCCATCACTGTGAAACAATAAACAGTTTTTCTACCTTTTTACTTCAAGGCTTCAGGGTGGGGGTTTTTTGGGATGTCAGCTTCCTTTCATTTCTGGTGCAAGATCAGGTTTCTCCTGATTACATCCCAGTGTATTATGTTTATGTTGCACCTTGTACTAGAATCTCTGCTTGTGTTTATGTTCACTGCACTTCGGTTTGTTGTGTGTTGTAAATGACAGAGTAAATAAAGAGTTTTACCCTAAAATGAGAAAGCTACTGTTTGTAAAATGTGAAACTATGGAATATCATTTAAGTTACTATCTATCTTAAGTGTTTTGCTTGCAAAATGGTCCACAGTTTTGAAATGTGCAATGTGATGATGAGCAATGATCATCACATTCACATAACAATTTTGAACTTTAACTTGAAGTTGAGATACATGTTCCGTATACCAAGGCTTCTCTTTGATATTTCCATGTATGGAAAGTGGATTTTTCAAGGTGGGAACATGTTGTACATCTTTTTTTTCTCTTAATTCTTCTTTCGCATTGTAGTTGCTGGAATCATTTTTTGTTTTTATTCCACGCAGTTCTTGGAACACCTTGACTTAGAGTTCACAGAGCAAGTTTCCTCCACATCCTCCCACTTCTCACGTACAGACTCCCCTTTGTGTGTGTGTGTGTGTGTGTGTGTGTGTGTGAGAGAGAGAGAGAGAGAGAGAGAGAGAGAAAATAAATTACAATAAAGTTCAGAACAAGCTAAGAATGTGTTTCTGACAGATAAGTGTAGTCAAGTCAAATCTTTATTCTCTCTCTCTCTTTATTTATTCTTTATTTTATGAGTGTGTATCTCACCTCTGCATTAAGAGGCAAAACACAGGTGTATTTAAGTGATGATATGGTTTCAATTTTTCTTTAGAGAGGACATATACGCGTGAAATTCACAGATTTCTGCTTTTGCGGGGCATTTGGTGTCACTGTATGTGTGTGTGTTTTTGTGTGTGTGTGTGTGTGTGTGTGTGTGCGTCCTGTTTTCCACTGGGCTCCTCAGTGTGTTGGCGGGAGATGAATAGTAGCAGTGTTCGGTCAGAGTGGGGCTGAATAAACAGTCATCAGAAGCCGGGCCGCCCTCCGCCACAGAGAGCGGCGTGGCTGCACTCTGCAAAAAGACGCTTCTGCACAGGTTTCTGTGGGATAAACCATCAACACCTGAAGGGTTAATGGTTTATATATATATATGTATATATATATATACTGTATATATAATGTATGTGATGCTTTACTTATCTCTTCACTTCTCCTCCAAGAAGGTCAGAGGTCAGCTACAGAGCAGCAGCACTGGAGCTGGTTAAGGTTCAGTGTCTTGCTCAACAACACTTCAGCAGAGCTTCAAGACACAGAGGCTCAAACCTGGATCCTCTGGATCGATATTATTTGAATTCGAATTTGGAACATTTCATACCAGACTTGACTTGGGTTCTGGTGACTTGGGACTTGACTTTGACTTGTACTTTGATGACTTGAAAAGGTTTCTAAAGTCTTGACTTGAGATCTTGTGTTTGTGTAAATGACTTAGATTGAAAGTGATGAGATTTTGATGAGAATTTAAATTCTGTTTTCTGAATTTGTATGGAATGATTGAATTTATTGAAGTTGAAACTGATTATAGAAATCAAACTCATGATGCTCTTACCAAGTTTATATCCTATTAACGACATGGACTTGACTTGGTAATCTACATTTAGACTTGAGACTTGACTTGAGACTTGTGCCTCAAGACTTGAGACTGACTTGGGAGTCGAGCAAAGTTGACTCGGTCACATCTCTGTTTCTCAAAGAGTTCCTTGTAACAGCAACAACACCTGAGAAGGACGTCTTTACAGAGATTATCTGTACAAATGTGATGCAATAGATACAAGACACAGTGCTGTCGGCAGCATCAGGGTGCTCAGAATTACAGTAGAGTCCTCAAGGGTGTTACGGCTTGAAAAAAAAGCAGATGCTTCACTGCACTCAAAGTAAAAAAGGTGCACTTCGCTGTAAGGCTTATCAAGTGGCAAGAGAAAGTGTTCGCACTCAAAGAGATGAATGACACGCAGTCGCGATCAAAGGTTTTAATACACAGGAGCAGATCAAGGTACAGACATTTCAGCTCTTGGCTTTCCTCTGTGTTAAAACTTTTGAACAAGATTGCATGTCAGTCATCTCTTTGAGTGTGAACCCTTTCTTTTGCACCATCTTACGGCTTTTTTACAACAGTTATTAATGCTTGTATGCAGTTTGAAAAGTTTTCTTCAAAGCAGTATAGATACATAAGACCAACAAAAAAACAGGGAGAAGCAGGAAAAAATCATTAACTGTCTCCTTGGTTACCACAAACATCAGTTGTACCAGTTGTTTGAAGCACCATAGGTTCGATGTAGTACCATATAAGCATGGCTCTACGCAAAAAATAAATAAAACCTTTTAACAGGGTCAGGAACCCCTAAATATAAATGCATTAGCCCACAGACCCTCATCACTCTCGGGATCTTACTCCACACTGACAAGAAGAATTTTGTTGTTAGACTAGATTTAGATTTAGATCTAGATCTAGATTTACTACAGAATTGCATAAATGTCTTTACTTTGGAGGGAGAGAGATGAGAAGGATGATCAAAATAGCCATCCTCATACATTCTCTCATTATTTTAACTTCTACTGAGTCAAATATTAGTGAAATTAAACATTCTCTGCCCTGGAGGTCCCTTAGGAGCCACTGCTTTATAGCACCCAAAAGGCTCATTTTCCTGCGCAGATAAAAAAAAATAACCTCTTTCTGGTCGGACCGTTTCTGGTCAGAGTTCAGCACCTTCACAGAAAAGTTGCAAAGCCTCTCTGGAAATCCCCTCACCTACCATGTGCACATACTGTCTGGCAGAATGCATGCGGGTACACACACACATGCAAGTAGGTGCACGCACTCACACAGAGGCTATGCAGAATCTGTGTAGGCACAAACACACACACACACACACACACACATTTAGCCCTCCACACTTCCAGTAACACTCAGGAGGAGTGACCCAGCAGACAGAGGCTCTCTCAGCGCAGTAAACCGTCTGCCAGCCTCCCACTTCACAGCTGCACTTCACAACCTGTTTGTTTTTGAGCGATATTCCACCCTCTCGTCAACAAGCCCCACTCATTACCTTCCTCAGACGACTTCTATTACAGAGCCTGGGGTTTGAATGGGAGGCTGATTGCTGCCTAAATATAACTGCTAGACTCAGACAAACATGGCTCCCACCCCACAGACAGACAGCTGGCTCTTGTCAGCGGTGCCAGGGGGATGTAGAGATGGGTAAGGCCAGCTAAAGTCAGTCTATACCTACCTTCTTCTCTGTTGATTAAGCTTCTTCCACCTCCTTCCAAGCTGTATATTAGCTGTCGGGTGAAAATCTTGCATCTTCAAAATGTCAACTTTACATGAACTTGACACCCATGCATTTTTGAGTTTAGCATTTTAAAACGTAGAATTCATAATTGTAGAATTTTCTCACCCTGTAGAGGACCAGGTGATCTTTAAAGTTAAGTTAAAACCTGAAAATCACCTTCAGAGTTACAAGGTTTTCACTTGACAGTATCAATACACACGCATCCTATCAAGAGATTGCACAACACAACCGAGAGAGAAAACAATTTGTTAACCAAAGAAGCCAAAACAGTCAACAGCTAACAAGCAGCACCCACTTTACATATCAGTTCCCTCTGCGCTGCATTTGAATGATTTTGTTTGTGCAATTGTGTCAAGTAGAATGCTAATAAGCTCTTTTTTAGGCCCGAAAACACAGTCATCAAATGCAGTTTACCGGGGCGTTGCTTGTATTTTCAGAAAAAGGTCACAACAAACAGACAGTGTTCACAGATTCATGTTTCCAGTGAGTGTGCCACGAGATCTGACAAAGCTGGAGCACACCAGATTCTAATCTTAATGCTCATGCACAAACTTTGCAAATATTGGTTTCAGTGGGGAGTTTGAGTGTCACAAGGTCTAAATCTTGTTTCTGACGACTTTCTGCCCCACCCAGAGCGCTGCAGTCAGATATATGGTACGGTACATACGGCATCCACTAGCACACAGGTTCTGATGCAACTATCCCTTGTAGTATCTTTGATTTAGAGACTATGGTTCGATTAATGTGGATTTTTGAAGGCTGATATACCGATATTTTTGGATTGAAGCTGCCGATAGCTGATATTTTGTGCCGATATCTTTAAATTTGACCATTTCAGTGCCAAAAAAAATCACAGGTAGTCAGTGTTTCCCCCAGAATTTTATTCATGTCAGAGTGGAAAAGCCTCTGAAACAGCATTTAGACCATCTTGGGACACTAAAACTCTCCATTGACTCTTGACAGTTTCAGTCAAGTTTATATAACCTTTCATTACAAAGGACTTACAGCGAATGAGCCTAATAAGATCTAACTAATCAACAATCAACCACAAAACAAAATGATACAGTACAGTATGCAATTTTTTTGTTGGTACCTCAACCTGCTTGCTTAGTGATTTCCCACATTTCCCAGAATGCCTTTCGACAACCGCCAGAGGATGTGAACTTAAATTCAGTGGGTTATAGGCGTGGGTGGAGAGAGTGATAGCGACACTAAGAGCAAGAGAACAAGAGTTTATCCGATTGAATAAAAGTGAAAGTCACACCTCTTACTCAATACTCAACCTGTCTTGCGGCTGCATTGCATTCTGGTCTATTGAGGAAATTGGTCTCTCTCCTCTTCTACGATGGATTTCTCCCTGTATGATTGTTGAATGTCTCTTGGTGCAAAATGGCGGCTCTAGAAAGAAGCCCTCACTCTTTGATTCTGAGGGACTGACACCAAAACCTGACATTCTGATGTTTTAAATAACTGAATAAAAATGGAAAAGAACACAATATGACACCAAATATTCATCATATCGAGGGCTTGGAGCCAAAGGGGCGTAAGTGCGTTATAGTAAATTTTACAGGAGCAGCAAACAAAACCCTACTTATACTGTTACGGCTTTCAGTTTTTGTTTAATTAAAACTTATGGGTCATGATTTCAGTTGTGTCCTTTTGGCACTGAAAAGATCTCACTGAGACCTTTCAATTGATATATAATACTCATATTCTCTCCAAGCCCTCGATATATACATCACTATATAAGGAGACAATCTGACACATATGTACAGTTTGTCACTCTACAGTAGCACAGCATGTATGTCGGCTCAACTTCAGCACGAAGCCGCTGGCTCAGCATGTTAGTGTGGCCAGCTGTTCTAAACTTAGCGCTTATCTAACGCGGGTTTATTCTGAGCTGATTGCACTAGCGCTAGCGCTTATTTCTCGGTTTGTTTTCTCGTCTCGCTCTAGGCCGTCTCTTACAGATCATGTGAGGGGAAACTGTTTTTGGACTATTTTGGACCGTCTGCAGACCTCAGTCCCTCCGCGCTGCGCTCCTCTGTCTGAGAGCGCTGATGTTAGCTGACCTTTCACCCCCAGGCAGGGACAGAGAGAGGGCGCGCCTCAAATTAGAACACAATCGCAGGCCACAGGGGAGAGGGGACGCAGGGGTAAAAACATAAAAGACACAGCAAAACAACATACCGCAATGTACGTGAGTAAAATTAGAATTAAAAATGCATTTAAGGTCAGCGCAGTGTCAAAATCCTCTATTTGAGCGCTCAAAAGGCAAAGTATAGTCCGATAACCAGAGGTTGGAGAAATACACAAATTCCTTACTCAAGTCAAAGTGCAAATACTCATCTAAAAATATACTTGGGTAAAAGTTGAAGTGCCATTTCAAATCCTTTACTCAAACCAAAGCATAAAAGTACACAGTCTTCAATTTACTTAAAGTATAAAAGTAAAAGTCGTCCTCTAAAAAAGGCATTTCTAATGAACTAAACTGGTTTTCTGTTGAGCATTCCTCTGAGTCCCAGATGAGAAAGAGTCTGCAGCTCAAGTCACTAACGTTAATTCTAGCAGCTGAATTCACTTTAACGTTAATTCTCTGTTCTCTTGTTGCTTCTCTCTCCGTCCCTTTCCCTCCTTTTTGGTGTCGCTTTGGTGAACAAGCAGCCAGTCACATTTGGCTCTTGATCAAAAACTTGAGTCAAGTACAGATACTTGAAAATCTTACCAATAATAGACCAGTAGGATCAACATTGGTGTATCATCTGACTGTGAGGGGTAAGAGTTGATATTACAGTAACTTCCATCAGCACATGCATAGCATAGCAACACCATTAAAGTCTAAGGCACTGTTGTCTTGAAAAACGACCTCAGACTGTGATTATTTACTTTATCCCTAAACTGATGCCGCTTACACATTTCTACTAACTGTTTACGCATACCTCGCTGGAATCGCTTTATTTATGTGTCATGGGGTTTTTTTTTTTGGGGGGGTGTTTTTTTTTTTTTTATTCTGTCCTGAAAGTTTCCACAGGAAGGACAGGTTTATTGGGGTGTTACAGTAACTTTGAGCTGTGAATGTGTTTGGTGTCTCTCTTGGGAAAGAAACTGGTAGACCACCGCCACTTTTAGAGAGAGAGAGAGAGAGAGAGAGAGAGAGAGAGAGAGAGAGAGAGAGAGAGGAAGGTTGTTCTATATTGTGGTTGGACTACCACTTTTAGAGAGAGGCAGAGAGAGAGAGAGAGAGGAGTGACAGAAACAAGAGAGAGAGAAAGAGAGAGAGAGAGAGAGAGAGAGAGAGAGAGGCTCTTCTATCATTGTGTTTGGCCTTTAGAGAAAGGAGAGAGAGAGAGAGAGAGAGAGAGAGAGACCAAGGCAGAGGGAAAGGAAGGCTGTTCTATATTGTGGTTGGACTCACACTTTTAGAGAGAGGCAGAGAGAGAGAGCGAGAGAGAGAGAGAGAGAGAGAGAGAGGAGTGACAGAAACAAGAGAGAGAGAGAGAGAGAGAGAGAGAGGCTCTTCTATCATTGTGTTTGGCCTTTAGAGAAAGGAGAGAGAGAGAGAGAGAGAAAAGGAGTGACAGAAACAAGAGAGAGAGAGGCTCTTCTATCACTGTGGTTGGCCTTTAGAGAAAGGAGAAAGAGAGAGAGGAGAGAGGGATTCCTCTTCCTTTTATAGCCATCGGACTAGTCCATCCAAACAAGTGGAAGTCAGATACAAACACACTCAGAACTGAGCAGACCGAAGTCAAGTCGGGACGCAGCACAGTCTGTTCTCTCTCTCTCTCTCTCTCTCTCTCTCTCTCTCTCTCTCTCTCTTTCCTCTCAGTCCATCCCCGTGCTCTCTCGTCCTTATATTTCATAAACACCACGGCTCTCCGGAGCTCTTGTTTACATATCTGGAATACGCAAAACATCTTTGAATGGCCCTCACAATGCAAAGTTAAGAGTGCAGCCAGAGTTCAAAAATGTATTTACCCTTTCCTTTTCCTGGCCCAGGAAAGGAAAGGCCATGTGGAAGTGAAAGCATTACTGTGAATAACTTTTAGTACTGATTGTTATGAAAACAGGAATATGAAACATTTAAAGGGGCACTATAACAGGAATTAAATTTTTTCTCTGTTTATGTACATATACCATCAAATTTAATGAAGACATTGTTTAATTTTGATTTAGTTTGAGTGGTTAGATTTAAAGTTATTGCATTTTCACAGATCCATTCATTTATACAGGCAGTTTCCAGGTAATTTCCATCACAACTGGACTTGGTCTTGATTGGCTCCCTCACTAAAGAATTAGTAAAATCCTTCCAATCAGGCCAATTTGCAGCATTTGAACCGGAAAGCCTCCACTCAGGAAGTTTACATAATTTGAATTAGAGGAGCCGCTGCTGTCGGCCAATCAGGATCCAGTATTGTGAGGACTTAGCCTTCAAATTCATTCAATTAATACCCTCTTAACTAAACTATTTGGAGAACATCGAGAGCCGTGGTATACTTGAAAACAAAATCATGAAAACTGACCTTTAATGTGTCAGGTATCATAAATCTAGGGGAATTTGTCTTTGCAACACTATTACAGAGACAAATTAATGAACAAATTGATGTTCCTATATTCCAAGACAGCGATTGATAAGTCGTATACGCATAGAGAGTCATTCCTATGCTGGAATGCAGTAAATCATTCAGTAGGTATAGAAGTTCATGCCTATACTCGAGTATTACTGTATTCATACTTACCTATTTTTATCTTTCTTTCTTTTTTTAATGTAATTTTACCAGACAAATGCGTTTACTTGTAATTATTTTAATCTATCCGTAAAGCACTTTGAGTTGTATTCTATGTATGAATGGTGCTATAAAAATAAAGTTACTTTAAGTCACTTTCATGGTACCTACCAATACACACACATTGTAAGGGCACAGTAAAAAGGAGACTACACATATTGCTTTATACATACATTTCAAAATTTATGTGGACACTGTATTATGGCATACTGTAGGGTTGCATGAATGATGAGTGTACCGTTATAACACTGTGTTTCCATAACCCCCCTCTGGTTTAACTAAGCGTTATGACACCATGTTTAACAGTGAAATGAATTAACTCACTTTTTATCATCTACAGTGACAGCAGCACTTTTCTTTCTTTTGAGATGTGCTGTAAGCTCAGCTCTGATACTGTGTGGTGAACAGGGGTCAGGGGAAAAATATCTTCTGTGATGTTCTGTGGCGGACGGATACACACTTCACTCAGACGCACCCACAAATATGCTGCTGATAACGCTCTGGGAGAGAGAGGGAGAGAGAGAGAGAGAGAGAGAGAGACAGAGAGAGAGAGAGAGAGAGTCTCCTTGGTTTTACTGCAAAGGAAATGGCCCATTAGTGGCTGTGGTTTTGATTTGAAATTGTTGAGGGATGTGTGTGTGTGTGTCTCTGTGTGTGCGTGTGTGTGTGTGTGTGCGTGTGTGTGTGTGTGTGTGTGTGTGTGTGTGTGTGTGCGTTGAGGAATATTAATGTTAATGAGTGTGTTATGTGTGTTATGTGTGTCTGTATTGAGGGATGTGTTTGTGTGTGCGGATGTTTGTGAATGTTAATGAGTGTGTGTGTGTGTGTGTGTGTGTGTATGCAGCTGTGTGTGCGTGCCTGCCAGCCCATATCTTATCCAATATAAGCCTTGGGTGTAGTGCACACACTTATAAGACTTTGTGTGCATGCATGTGTGGCTATATGTGTGTGTTTCTGTGTTTCTGTGTGTGTGTGTGTGTGTGTGTGTGTGTCTGTGTGCGTGTCTGCGTACACATGCGTCCAGTGTGTTTACAGTATTTGCCTGCATTGATGTCGCTCTGTGGTGTTTGTAGCTCTCCACAAAAGGACCTTGATGTTGATCCAGCGGCGGGTCCCGCTGCGGTCCGGTCGCCCCGCTGCTCTCATCTCTTCCTCTAATCTCTATAGCACAAACTTAGTCTCCTGTTCCAGCTCTGATTAGACTGCCTGGCTCCGCACAACGTATCGCTGGCAGAGACACAAAGTCTGGCCCCACACAGGCCTAACTGGCCACTTATTAATCCATTACATACGTCTGTGGTGCCTGGCTCGTGTCATCTCGCCGTTATGGACCATCAGGAGGACAAGACTGTACAGAGGCATGCTGTAGGCCTTCTGCTGGTTCCCCCTCTGCTTCTCTTCATTTATTTTTTATTTAACTTTTATTTAACCAGGTAAGGAGTTATCTGGTTAAATGAAAGTAGAAAAAACAAATGTATTAATGTAAAAAAATGAGGTTGACGTTGGGGTTAAAAAATCTCTTTTCCAAGGCCTGGTCAAGTCTGCAGCAGCACAGAAAGATACAGAAAGATGGGACTGCGTATAACAGAAGTAAGGCACAATATAACAAATATAACAAAGTACAAAATACGATATAGTTTTAGGTAGTGAAGAGAAAATAGAGAGAGAGAGAGAGAGAGAGAGAAGGAAGGACAAAGGAGAGAGAGAGAAACAGAGAGAGAGAAGGAAGGAAGGAGAGAGAGAGAGAGAGAGAGAGAGGTGGGGTTAGCAGTGGAGTACAATTAAAAGCCTTGGGCAACATCTTACTAAAAGCACTGACATTTACCGATAGATTCATCTTCCCAAGATGTCTAACAAGTTTCTTTCAACTTATTAAGAGTCATCAGTTCATGAGAGCATCAAAAAACAAAGTGAAATTGATTCAGGGTTCATTTTACATTAGAAACGGTAGAGAAAGCAAGTAAAGAAGGGCCGGTAATGACGAGGTTGAAAACTAAGTAGATCACAAAAAATCAGTTGACGTCATTTCACGACTTTCTCTCGCTCGTTTTACACAGAAGTGTCACAACACACATCACACAGACAGTGAAGACAGTAAAGGAAGTACGCAAAGAAGCTAAACCAGGAACAATCATACAACTGCAAATGTATTCAGCTTAATGCATGCCTTTATCTTCTGCATCATCTGCATGAATGATACGTATGAGATCCAGTGAGAACAAAGATAGTGAAGATGTGTGAAATTAAAGAGTTCCTCTTCCTGTGGCGAGTCCCTATCTCAACTGCCAGCGGTTTACCATTGAACCATCTTTTCCACTTTTATTTCACATTTCCTTTCCTGAGAAATGAGTCACAGTCAAGCGGTTTCAGTAGACCTTTTGAAACCCATTGTTGTCGCATCATATAAGGACAATGGGGAAAGACTGTAATAGACTACAATCACTCTAATGCACCATCTTAAATAGTAGGGCGGTGCCTCAGAGCGGCCCGCCTGCCTTTATCACAGCAGCACCCAAACCCCCTCTATTCCAATTTGATGCTTTTACAGACACCAGTGTTCAGCATAGGATAACATAACACTGTCCTATTTCCTATTTTAGCCATTCTTCAGCTTTTTAAATCTAATTTTACTTATATTTCTATGGCTAAAGGGACCAGAACAAACACATAAGTCAATATTAATTCATCACTCCATTTGTTTACACCATGGATGTTTATAAGCGTCTGGGATCTCTTACTTTGATTCTATGAAAGATGATTGCCATTGCCTTCTAGCAGGATTAGCCCAATTTGCTATTGTTATGATTAATACATTTTTAGATTAAATCAGGTGTCATTATGCTATGGTAAATCAGACATGGACATTTTAGGGTGGATTTTTTTCCCCAAATATTTGATTTTTTTTCTTTCCTTTTTTCTTTTGACTTATTTGGGAAACAATGAATGCATAATACAAATTCTTCAGCGGTTAGAAAATACAATAAATGAACGAATTCCTCAGCTGTGTAACCAGAACATACAAAAAAAACCTATTGACTCAGGTATGTGGTACATGTACAGTACATGGAGCAGTCAAGTGACTTTCAGAAAGTAATGTAACGAGTAATGTAACTAATTACTGTTCTTGTAGAGTAATAAGTAAAGAGTAATACATTGCATTTCCCAAGTAACTTGCCCAACACTGTCCATAACGCAACTTCCTCTGTACACAGTTGAATTGGCTCACTCCACCTGTCGCTCAAACCGACTTCCTCCTGTCACTTTAGATAGAGCGACATGCGGCCTCAGTAATCACATCATAGTCCACTCTTGCATCCCTCTAAATAGGCTTTCATTTAATTTGCAAGCTGATTTAAATTCACTTTTAAAATATTTCCTTAGGCGGCTTAAAATGACTCTCAGGCAGCCCGCCCAAATTTTTACAATGGAGGAAAAAACGCTGCTTACCTCTAGTTAATCAATTCTACCACAAAAGTGAAACACACAGAACCAAAATACAGTACTTGACAATTACATAATGCGTTAGCTGGGTAGCGCTTACGTGTCCCATTGATTTGCACTGGCATTGCTAACCAATGCCAACAGGAGGCTGCTGTTGATTTGTGAGAAAATGTTTGTGGCAGGAGGCGAGGTTAGAGAACTAATGGATAGGCTTGTACAAATCCCGACCCTTTATTATAATCTTTTATTTATCCAGGGAGAATCAACTGAACACAAATGTCTGCTGCTGTCAGCCACTGAAGAGCATGTGAGAGGTTAAGTGTCTTATACAAGAGCGTCATGACGGTGGTTGCTGATGGAGAGGAGAGCGTTACTCATTCACTTTCCCCACCCACATTCTCCCAGCCGGTCTCGGGATTCAGCGCAGGAAAGTCAAGGACAGATATCACCTCACCAGCGTTTTACTACGCGGCGTTATGGCAGCAGATGAGAAAGCAGGCCTCCTCTCTAGCGTTACCCATGATCCCCGGAGTCAGCGTCTTCCCTGGAGAGCATGCAGCGGCGCTCTGCACAGTTATGGCCCGCTCGGTTTTCACGGTGTTGCGTTTCTCGTTTGCCGTCGGGCGGATATAGCTGCAAAAGGTCAGCAAGAGGGCAAGTGCGCCAGGTGATAGCTGGCCTCCTCTCTCGCTCTTTATTACACTCATCTGTTCATTTCTCTTGCTCTTTCACTTTGCTTTGTCTGTTGTGTCGTGTTCCTCTCTTGTACCCTGAATTCCTCTGCCTGACTTCCTTTTCTGTTGCTCTTTTCATCAATATCTCTCTCTTTGTATCCCTCTCTTCCTCCTTTTCTATCTGTGTTTTAAAAGCGATGTGTTCCTCTCATTCTTACTCTCTTTTGTTTCCAGTAAAGTCAGTGTTTGTCAGGTCAACGGTGCCCGAGGAGTTGCTGCAGAATTGCAACTTTAATCGCACGATAGGAACATAATGTTGCCGGGAAACATTAGAGAAGACTTTTGACCCCGTGTCTCACTATGTTGCCCAACTACATTGCCCCAAAAGTTGCCTAGGACAGTGGTTCCCAGGGACCTCCCATGGGTCCTTAATGGGGCCTCCAGGGCATCCACAGCAAAATAAGGAATAGTTTAATTTCATCAACTCATTAGAAGTTAGCGTAGATTTTTTTATTTGTTTATGGTTATATGGATGAATGCATCTTTATTTGAGATTTCTTTTGTTGTAATCAATGTTGTACTATGAGTATATGTCCATGTTATGCATGTTGCTGCCTGAGGTTTGTATTGTGCGTTGGTTTGTTTATACATAAAAGAAGCATGTGTAATGTCATTTCTTCTCTGTATGAAAGATGATGCTTCACAATAAAAACATTTGAAACATGAAACAGAAGTTAGCACAGACATAAAATGAAAATTGATAAGGTTGATTATTTTGATCAAAAGTTTCACTCTACCAATTAATTGGAAGTTTTGCAATTCTGCACTAAACCATATCTAACAACAAAAATCCTCTCTGATGGGGTTCCTTGGACCAAATGTGGGTCTGTGGACTAATGTGAACAGCGTATGTTCACATTGTGTACACATATACAGTATTTTTTTTTTTTGGCCCAGCACCTATTGCACGCTAAGCCGTCCCAGGGGGGGATCCCTATTTGCCTCAGCCCGCCCAAGGTTTCTTCCAAGTTTTCCTACTAAGGTTTCTCTTGGGAGTTTTTCCTTGTGTGCATTTAGGGTCTAAGGCTGGGGTTGCCGGGTAGGTTAGGTTATGTAGAATAGGTAGATTGTTTGTCTTGTTAAACCTGCTCTTGCCTACCTTGTGTTTTTCGCTATGCTTGTCCTACATAATTTTGTTCACCATTGATTGTGTTTAGTTAGATCTAGCTAGACACATTCTCCGTAAAGTCCTCTGAGACATGCTTGTGATAAAGGGCTATATAAATAAACTTGACTTGACTATATACACATTGTGCATCGTCATGGAAAGGGCATCAGCATCATAAGCTAAAGGCAAACAGGATGATGCTGTGTTTGCTGTGTATTTTACTGTTGTGTGTTTACCAAGTAAAGTGATTTTTGCCTGCTTTTCATTCACTTGTTCAATGTGTGCATGTTTCAGTGGTGGTTAAAATCAGATACATGCGATGGTTGTCTCTTGGGGGTTAGTTAAAGGTCTCTTTCAGAAAAGGAACACCATTATATTCTGCGGGCTTACGCCTTTAAGAAGAAACCATGCCATGCAAATACAGGTGGTATATCCTAGACTGGTTGGTCTGGTCTTCTTATTCAAACTTCTGCATGAAGACAGAGCTTTGTGTTTGCCTTGACAGCTCAGTCATGTAAAACAATCTGGCTGCTGAATAGTGCTCCAGAAGTCGTACACGCATCAGCTGCAGCGCTAAAATAAACTGTACAATTTGTGCATAGAATGTATGTTTCGGAGTGACGAGTGAGCGAGAGAGAGAAACAATCACATGTCTTTGTGTGAGTGAGTGTGTGTGCATGTGTGTGTGTGTGTTCTTGTATTTCTATACTTATGAAGACCAACTGTCCTCACAAGGTAAAATAGAAAAATGAGGAAAATCCGGAAAAGTGAGGACATTTTTACCACTCCTCACTTCTTTAACAGGGCTAGTTGAGGGTTAGGAGTTTGATTATGGGTTGAGATTAGAATTAGTCTTAAATTTAGGTTGGGGTTAAGGTTAAGGGGATAGTTCGCCCAGAAATAAAAATTTGGTCATGATCTACTCATCCTCATGCCAGTACAAAATCGGGAGATCATGATCATTTGGGAACGCGGCAGCTGAATACACATGGAGGAAGACTCAATTTGCATGAAATAGTTGATCAAATTTCACTTTTGTCCACTCACAGTGCGATCACATTGCGTCAGAATACTTGGATTACGCTGCACGAGCTGTATGGAGAACATTTCTGGACATTTTTTTACCCTTTTTGAAGCTTAAAGGACTGGACTCTTTCACAATTGTCTGGAAGAAAGCTTCTCCGCCAGTGAGCCTGGAGAACTGCTGGTAAATTGTGTGAAGAAAAAAAACACTCATCCGATTTCATACTGGCATGAGGAGTAGATAATGACCAAATTTACATTTTTGGGTGAACTATCCCTTTAAGTGAGTTTAGGTTAGGGTTTAGGACGAAGGTTAGGCAGGTAGTGATGAGGTTGCCAGTTGGAGTAATGGGTTAGGGAATGAATGTAGTCAAAAGGTCCTCACAAGTACAGTAATACAAACGTGTGTGTGTATGTTTCCGGGGGGGGGGGGGGGGGGGGGGGGGGTGGATTTATGCGGTATGCCGTGCCGGTGAAACCCAACTCCCCACCAACCTCCACCCCTCCTCCACACACACACACACACACACACACACACACTTATTCAGACTCCATTCTAAAGTTAACAACTCTCTCTCTCTCACGCTCTCTCTCGCTCTCTCACACACACACACACTCGGGGGTTGCAGAGCTGCAGCAGTGTGTATGGGGCCTGAGGGACTGTGTGTGTGTGTGTGTGTGTCAGTCACCAGTCGCTGGGAGCTGCACCTGAGCTCGGGTGTCTCGGGATCAGAGGGAGGAGCCGGTTGGCTTTGTTTGGTGTGTGTTCTTCCCCTGGGAGAGTGTATCGCAGACAACAGCCAGCACAAGACACACATTATTACATTCAGCATTACAGTGTGCTGGGACAAAATGTTTGCATCTGTTCAGCGTAACACAATATTCTCCTTCTGTTCATTTGTACTGCATTCAATTTTCCAGGTACACTTTAATTTTAATTTAATTTGTTTATTTTGCTGGATAGTCCCATTAAGATCAAGAGAGACCAAGGCAGCAGCAGGACATTTAGTTAAAGACAGAACAGTATAAACCAATAAAAAGCAATAAAAAGCAATAGACAATCTCAGGGAGAGAAGTAACAGAACGTGAAGGGAAAGAGAAAGTGAGGGGAGAGAGAGAGAAAGAAGAGAAACTGTGGCAAAATCAATCAATTTAACTGAAAAATTGATGATTTCCAACATATTAATCTTTTTCCTGGAGTTTTTTCTCTGACAGCAGATACTGTATGTTGTACTGTTTGTTGTCGATCACAGAAAGAAAAATGGCCGACATAATACACCAGTATGAGGGTTTTGACCTTTTACTGTGGATGTACTTTAATGAAACATCTCACAACAAGAAAACTCTCCTAATCTCACCAACACACTTACTGAAAATAGGCCCTTTTCACATCGCCATGGTAACAGCTGAATTGAGAAACAGGTGCATTACAACTTGATCTCTGGCCTTCACTAAATCGCTCCACAACCTGCCCAAACTGCCCAAACATTGGTGAAGTACAAAGACTATTTTTGTTGACTCCTGGATCTAAACTAGAGGCAGGCTACAAGTTCTTCGCCGTAACTTCCCTCTTTGCAAAAATAAAGTTACCACAGGAAGTTGTAATGCACCGGTTTCTCAATATAGAAGCTGTTACCATGACGGCGTGAAAAGGGCCGATCACCTGACACGTTCGGGCGTTCTTGCAAGCTGAGACAGAGGTTAATTTCAAGCTAGATTTGACAGTGTAAAGGCAAAATGTTAAAAAATCGAATTGCATGCAGCATGGATTGAGAAACGTTTGGAGGAAATGTAAACTAGACACAGACAGAAGGAAATGGGTCATAACTTTATGATTTTTAGATCTTTAAATGACACCATTATTCTCCTGTAATCTCCACCCTGAGAGGCTGCTGTCAGTAGAGAAAAACATTAGATAACACAAGTCTTGTTTCACTCAGTCTGTTGAGTGGCTGTTACCGAACAGAGCTGACGAGAAGATGAGGCGAACTCCCACATTTAGCCTCCCCACTCGCTCTCTGTATGTCTCTCTCTCTCTCTCTCTCTCCCTGTCTCTCTCTGTCTCTCGCTCATTAGAGTCAGATAAGAGTGTCTGTCTTTGAGGATGATGTCAGTGTCAGACTCAAACAGAGGTGTTACTTGATATCTGTAATATCCTGATTTTGGTGATTTTTTGGTTAGAGTCGTCTGCTTAAATCTGCTCAGCCAATCCCAAACTTCATCGCATGACATCACTACCCGTGCACGGTTTTGTTATGTTTTGGGTTTTTGTCTCTTTTTTTAAATTCTAAATTCTTAAATTCTCTCTCTCTCTCTCTCTCCTTTCTCTAAAGGCCAAACACAATGATAGAAGAGCCTCTCTCTCTCTCTCTCTTTCTCTCTCTCTCTCTCTCGTTTCTGTCACTCCTCTCTCTCTCTCTCTCACTCTCTTTCTCTCTCTCTCTCTCTCTCTCTTGTTTCTGTCACTCCTCTCTCTCTCTCTCTCTCTGCCTCTCTCTAAAAGTGGTAGTCCAACCACAATATAGAACAGCCTTCCTTTCCCTTTGCCTTGGTCTCTCTCTCTCTCTCTCTCTCTCTCTCTCTCTCTCTCTCTCTAAAGGCCAAACACAATGATAGAAGAGCCTCTCTCTCTCTCTCTCTCTCTCTCTCTCTCCCTGTCTCTCTCTGTCTCTCGCTCATTAGAGTCAGATAAGAGTGTCTGTCTTTGAGGATGATGTCAGTGTCAGACTCAAACAGAGGTGTTACTTGATATCTGTAATATCTGGATTTTTTGGTTAGAGTCGTCTGCTTAAATCTACTCAGCCAATCCCAAACTTCATCACATAACATCACTACCCGTGCACGGTTTTGTAATGTTTTGGGTTTTTTTCTCTTTTTTTAAATTCACATCTTTGACTTGTTGAACTCTGTGCCTGAGGTAAGGACCTTTCTTTTAGATGTTACTTGTTGACGTGATTAGCATAATGCACAGGTGGTTTTAATGACACATTAAAATAGTTACTTTAGCTAACGTTAGCACGCTTGCTACCTAACTTTGCTATAGCCATTGCTTGTTACTTGCTAATGTGTTTTGGTCCGAATATCTTAGCTTACTTACCACTTAGGTAGCTAGCAAGCATGGATTTCATACTTTTCTGTGATATCCATGTTTTGCAACATTAAAAAAATATTGTGAAGCAACTGTTCCAAGCAGGTAACTATTTTAATGTCAAATAATTAAAACCACCAATGTATTATGCAAATCACGTCACATCTAACAGAAAGTAACATCTAAAAGAAAGGTCATTACCTCCGGCACAGAGGTGAGCAAGTCAAAGATGTGATTTTAAAGAATGCTGAAGAACAGGTCGTGCACAGGTAGTGATGTCATATGATGAAGTTTAGGATTGGCTGAGCAGATTTAAGGCAAGCAGCGCCCTTGTTGACCCTGGGACGAGTCTAACTCAGCCAAATCAGCACAGACTTGTCTCTCTCTCTGTGTCTTTCTCCTTTTAATTCAGTTCAATTCCAAACTATTTTATTGGCAAGACTGGCCTGAAAATTAACACTAGACATGGACACATACACACACACGTTAGTTAGGCCTGCAAAACACTTCAAGATGTGAGCCTCATCTCTCTCTCCCCCTCCCCTCCCTCTCTCTGTCTCCAAATTACATTCCAAAACATATGTGATAAACACGATGGAAGGCCCGTCGTGGATGATTGTACGGCTTCCAGGAGAAGAGGCAGACCACAGACACAAACAGTGAAATGGAGCATGGCGGCTACAGTAGGCGGTTAGGTAGGTGGCGTCTGAGGAATTTCCCCCATGTCAGAGGCCGACTACGTGCGGTGATTTACATCGACACTATGTGAAGAATGACACTGCCTTCAGCCTTTTTTGTGAATCCTAGTGGCAGCAGAGGTTGAGATTTACGTGTTTACTTGTTTTCTCAAAGGAGAAAGCCACCCTAAAACACATTAGCACCATTAAAAAACAGCTGGTCGGTGATGTATCTTGCGTTCCTGGGTTCATTCTGTTGTTTGGTGGTGTATTCTTCTCGTTCCTGTGGATAACTGGCCAAATGTAAACAAAGAGACATCATGTCTTGATATTTCCAGCGACAGTAGAATGGAGTTTAATCTGAGAAAATGTTCTACATCAAGGGTAAACGTCAGGTTTTGGTGTCAGTCCCTCAGAATCAAAGAGCGAGGGCTTCTTTCTAGACTTAACATTTTGTACCGGCGTTCAACAATCCTACAGGGAGAAATCCATCGTAGAAGAGGTTCATTTTTGCAGTTTTTATTTCACTCTCTGAGCAGAAACGTCTTTCTGACACAGTGACTCCGCCGTTAACCCCGAAGCGTGACTTCATCTCCATGGGAACTGTGTCCTCTTCCCAACCAGGACACAAAACAGACAGCAGTGCAAACATGCAAACATGCAAACCTTTCACTTGTCCAAAGCTGTGACCTGATACTCTCACACACACACACACACACACACACACACTCATTTTCCTATCCAAATCGAGAACATTTCTGGGTCATTTCATTTGCCTCTAATATGCATAATGCGGTCACCTATAAGCGGCCCTGGTTCACATAGTTCTTGCAAATGATTCTTAGTGTTTATTTTAGTCTTGTTGGTGTGCCAGATGGGTGGGGTTTACTGCATCAGGACAATTCAGACAGTGTCAGGTAATGTCAAATTGACATTCAAATACTCAACTGTGATAATATAAACTCTCTGGAACTGATTGTATAGTGAAAATTTCTCACTGTAAGTTGTCAATATGCCTCATCTTTTTTCTCATATCCTCCAGTTTCATCAAGACAAATCCCTGTACATTTATTGTACTTGGAAATTTAAGTAAATGTGCCTCCATACAAACCATAAAAGTATGAGTCAATGTTATTTACCTGGGCCTGACGCATCATGTTGTCTCTCATAATCTCTCCATTTTTGTCTGTCTCTGTAATATGAGACCAGGCACCACTAAGAGCATCAGATTCGGTGAAGGATCTCATGTCAAAGCTTCCACATGTGAACTGGGATTAGACAGATGCACACAGGGCCACAAAGGATAAGTCACTATGCGTAGGTGAGGTCACTTCCAGCTAAATGGTTTTTCATCACATGCATACAGTAAGCTTTATGGACTCGGTATATGGAAATGTGTGGGAGGCCAACGTGTGTGTGAGAAACAGAGAGTGAGTAAGTCTGAGAGCGTGTGGGTGTGGTTACATTAGTAAAATGTAAAATCACTAAGGCGAGTGTTTTACATGCACCTCTTTATGGACGCTTTTATCCAAAGTGCCTGTCAGTATACCATGAGTGTATATTTTATCGTTTTAGCATGGGTGACTCCAGTGGGAATTGAACCCTTAAAGACGAGATGAAATGAAAAATGCCTTTTTAACCCTTTTAGATCACATCCCCGGTCATACTGTGCACCTATTTAACAATATATGCCAAAAAAAATACCAAAAATCAATTTCATTGTATTCTTATATCAAAATTCAATCATGTTTTCTTCCTGTAAAACAAAATATGCCGTGTGCTTACGTAAGCATGCCCGTAACTAATTTCAACCAATAATATCATGACATCCACCCATCAATCAATCTTCAACTTTTAGCGCACAGAGCTAAGAGGCTAAGATTCATTAGTTAGCTAGCTAGCAACAGCACGGTACTTCGGTGTGTCTTCGGGTGTTATGACACACCCACTTTTCAACGTTCAAATCAAATTCCTCAATCAAATTACGTCCCGCCTGTCTTTCCTGTTTCACTCGGAAATACGTCACGATACGGAAGTTAGATACTCTCGAAATGCCGTTTCATCTCGACTTTAACCCCGGCAGTGTTAGTGCCTTGCTCTACAGCCATGTAGACAGAGGATTTCAAGCAGTGGCTTACTTGAAATGCAAATGAAGACTTCATTTCCAAACCACTGTACATCCATGAAGAACAATGAAGAGAAACAAATACAAGGCACTCTTCTCTTAGAAAAAAGTTGATGAGCCTATATTTTAGTGGCTATTGCATACAAGTTGTACCACTAAAATAAAGGCCTTTTTTTCTCAAAATCAACTTTTTATTGAATTTGTCACATGAAAATCACCATAGACAAGGATTCTTGTACATACAAACAGCATTTAGCACAAACTATATACATATCACCACTGCCTTGCAAAGAAAATATAAGGATAAATAAAGGCCTTTTTAACCTTTTTTCTAAGAGAAGAGTGCTTTGGATTTGTTTCTCTTCATTGCATTTTCAAGTCTAAACACTCCAACTTCCAGTGAGCACCTCTCTACACATTTATGCCAAGGCAGCGTTCCTCCTCGGGGCCACTGTATATCCATTTTGGGGAAAAAGTCATTGCCTGAAATGTATCATTCCATATCGCTGAATCACAGAGGATCCAACTGTTTTACTTACTTGACTTAAGTTGCCTACTATTTGTTTTTATAAAGTAGCAGAATTTGATTTAGATTTGTGAAATCAGTCATTTTCTCTTTTTTCAAATGGTGGATATATTTTCGAATGAAACTCGTCTTGACTATCATTGGAATCCACTCAGAGGAATATGATGTTGCACACCATTAGTCATGCTTGTTTCATATGCAGGCGGTGTTCACCAAGCATCATGGTGACCTGGTTGTGCACTGTATGTGTGTCAGCAGTTCCCCTGGTTACTAAATCACTCACTGCAGATACACAGTTTGGTAAAGTCCATGTGATCCAGTTGGTTACAGCAGTGTAACATATCTAACCCTAACTCGACATCCCCAGATAATAATACACACTTAAACAAACCTCTTTCTTTATTTTTTTAAGCAAACAATGGGTCGGATATTGGGACTGCCATCAGCCTGCCGTGAGGTGTTTACATGGTTCCTCCACCCTTATGACAGGAAAGCTTCCCGTTGACTCGAGTTCCCTCTTTCACTTCCACGTCCTCGCCGCTGCGCCCTGCCTGACTAGATCCTGTGGTGACAGCAAGAGGATGCACACAACGACATAGGTGAACACACACACACACACACACGAAGGCTTTCAAAACCACCAAGGCACGAGTGGTTCTACAGGTCAGGGCAATTCGTCCTGTCATGTGATGGTATTCTTTTGTCTTGTGGGCCGAAATGTTGATGTTAAAAATACAATCAGTTGCATTTTTTGGCTTCCAGTTCCATATTTGCTCTCAGATCTGAAACTGACATCATTTCAGGTGACAGCGCTTCGGCTAATCTTCTTTATTTAAACTAATGTGAAACCCAGATCTGTTCTCTATTAGTCTGAAGTGGTAAAAACACATTTAAAAACTAGAAGGGCGCTCAGAGAGCGCAGACCTCCACCAAGGCCAATAGTCCAGTCAATAAGTCGGATCCGGATCCGCTCCAAAATTTAATGGGTTCTTCCTTGGCCCATGCTACACCCTTCCATGAAGTTTCATGAAAATCGGGCCAGTAGTTTTTCCGTAATCCTGCTGACAAACAGACAAACAAACAAACAAACAGACGGCACCGAAAACATAACCTCCTTGGCGGAGGTAAATATGATGACTAAGAAAGTCCATCTGCTGGGTAAGATAATGGACATGAAATAAGGCTTCTCTGGTGCGTCAATTTCATAATATGATTGACTTATTTTATGTTTCAAATAAAAAATATGCTGTATAAGCGGATTTCCCCCTTTTTTTTGGTTCTTGAAAAATATGACATGCACATGCAGATCAAAGAGGACAACACGGGAATAACAAACTGACCATGAAAGGATGAGGAAGCGAGTTTCCCTGTTGAATAGGACGTTGATGTGGGAGCTGCTGCATTCTTTGAAAGGAATGCAAGACAGAAGATCCTGTACAGACCGCACTGTACTGTAAGTCGCTACTGTAGCTACTGTGTGCTGTGTTGGCTAAAGATTAACTCTGACCCGGCGCTGGGAACATGTTTTTGCTTCACATATTGGCCTTGTGTAATAATCACCTGACCGTGATGCTTATTAAGTACACAGTTTAGCCAAGCAGCATGTTCAATCCCTGGCTGCTCACTCAGTATATGTTACTCTGAATAAGTGATGAGATAAAAGCCTAAAAATATGAATTATTACCTGACTGTGATGCGTATGAGGTTTGGCCTGACACAATTTGGCCTGACAATGGCTCATATTATTGAGGTAAGAACAGCAAAAGTTCATGAAATGACGCATTGGGTGAAAACAGACATTCGGTCATCATTGTTTAAAGGAATAGTTCACCCCAAAATGAAAATTCACTTATTATCTATGCTTTAAAAAAAACCTGAAAACCTTCCTTTTTAACAGATCCTTTCCTTAACTTTTTTATTTACTTTGTTTTTTATGCATTTGTCTATAAACTTTCTATTTTAACAAGGCCTTTCCTTGTGTTGCTTTTAATGGATCTTTGTTTGTTGGTTTGTTTTACCTGTTTTTATGCACTTATTATTTACTCTGTAGCACTTTGAGAGTTACTTGTAATGAAAAGTGCATTACAAATTAAATGTATTATTATTATTTTTATTATCTACTCACCCCCATGTCAGTCAAAACTCCACTAAAGTTCACAGGACCACCAAACATGCAGCGAGTTAAGGCCCTGACACACCAGGCCGACAGTCGGCCGTCGGCCAATGTCGGGCCGTCGGTAAGCGTCTGTGTCCCTAGTTTTTGCGGTGTGTCCCGCACCGTCGGCACTAGTCGGACCCCCGTCGGCGGCTTTTCGGCCAATTGAGCATGTTGAATCGGCGGTGGAGCCCATAGGTGAGAGAGATCACTCTGATTGGCACGAGAAGAGAAGCGGAAGTGACGACAGCAAAAGCAAACGACGAAGTCACAAGCCACAACCAAAAGACCAAGGGCTGACAACGCCAGTGCCATTTGCAACTTCTTATCAGACATATTCTCGATTAGAAGTAGCGAAACCGTCTGTGATGAGCGAGAGTGGTGTGAAAATGGTAAGCAAACGCTGCTTTGTTTACGGTTTGTATATCTGCAGTCCTAGGTCTTCCGGTTTCCCTTTTTGAATGATGAATACAGATTTCCCCTCACGCAGGCACAGAACGTACGTGCTAGTTGGCCGTTGGCTGTAGTCGTTGCGGTGTGTTCAAGTGCAACTTTTTGGACCAGACGCAGGCGACATGAGGCGACGCAACAGTCGGCCTTCGTCACCGCTGGTTCTTTGACGTCGGTTTGGTGTGTCAGGGCCTAGCCATCAAGTCAGCTGACATGAGGGCTGAGTAGATAGTGACTGAATTTTGATTTTAGGGTGAACTATTCCTTTAAGCTTAGTAAGCATAGTAAGTTTAATGACAGCAAATTCTATAAAATATTTAACATAAAACTTGTTTGACTTGATGTCATTGATAAGATAAGATAAGATAAGATAGCACTTTAATTCAGGTGCCACAGCAGCAATTGACGGACAATGCCAAGGAAGTCAAGTATGTGTCAAGTACAAGGTAATAAAAGAAAATCGGTACTACAATAAAATAAAGGTAATGTGCATAATATACAACAATAGAGACAGTGCAAATAATGCAAATAAATGCAAATAATAATAAGCTTTTTCAATAGGCTACAGCCAATTCAGGCAGTGATTTGTATGCAAAACATTTTAGAAGGAAATGCTCACCTTGCCAAAGCTTTGTCAAGGAGCTGGAGCTAAAAAAAAAAAGTGAATTCAAAAAGAAACATCCGCACACTTAAATCAATGCAGGTTTCACATTTATTGGCTAAGCTTTCGGTCTATAAACCTGCATTGATTTAAGTGTGTGGATGTTCCTTTTTGGATGCAAAAATTTTTTTAAATATTTTTGAAGGTATACATCCTATATTGAATGGCAAAATAGAATTAATGCTCTATCATCAACCAATGGATTGTAGTTGAGCTTTACACTTTGAATCGATTGAATTGTAAGTGAATTGACCCCGACGCTGATCATACTGAATAGAAAACTGATCAGTGATATGTCTTTATGAGCCGTCGATGGTCAGACAGCCTTCTGATCTGCCTGCACCAATAACAGCAGAAGAGGGTTTGGATTGTGTTGGACGGACGGACGGACGGACACCCAGGACCCAAAGTCACAGGACCCAAGGACATCGCTGCCAGGATCTGAGCAACGAGCTACAAAGCTCCCATTGTTGCTCCAAGAGGAACCTAAAAGAGACAAATGACAAAGAATTTCAACCCCCCTCCCTTATATTCGACTGGAGTCTTTGCAGAAAAAGAAAACATTTAGGGTTATGGGTATTTAGGGTTCAAATTTGTTGATATTTTAAATCTTGGTTTTTCCAGGGAGGGTTTGCTTTGCATTCATACAGTCCCATGCAGCAAATGTTTTGAGTAGATGTTGATACGACGGCCTACGCCAGTAAATGTATAAAATATTAGGGACATCTTCCTGATACTGAGTTGCAGCCCCTTCTGCACAATCCACATCTCAGTTGTCTCAAAGCTTAGAAATCCTTCTCCAACTCGTCTGCTTCTCTTTATCTACATCTGCTCTGTGATTGGTATAGATTTAAGGGAAATCAATAAGGGATAATAGCTTTTACTTGGATTCACCCCACCAGAGCACTTCATGAAATTATAAATATTTTGTACTTTCGATGTAGTGCCACAATGAAAGTTGGGATGGCATCCTTTAGTCGTCCATAGCTGCTAATTGCATCATTTTGTGAAATCGGGACACAAATATCTTTCTGATATCAGTTCAAAACAGTTTCCAAAGCTTCAAATCTGATTTCTTTCTTTCATATTTCATATTGTGGAAATTGTGTGCATGTAAACCAGAGGGGCTGGACCTGGTCAAATGCCTGTGGGAGTTAGACCCATCCTCATCTAGGAGAAGCCCACAGCCTGAGTACTGTGGCTAATAGATTTCGGACTCGTGTAAAACCACATGAAATGAAACAGAGCCTTGAAAGGTCTGAACTAGAAGAGTTTGTTATACTCTTGATGACCTGATCAAATGAGTGTCAAGCTTTATTTACGCCATTCGTTGCGCAGCATTACAAAGTTATTCAAAGTATGTTCCCATGACTCTGAACTGTTTCTGAGCTCTTTTCCCTTTCGACTGCCCTTTGCTGGACTATAGGTGTTTTTTCTGAAAAGTCACAGGATGTATCAGAAATTTGTGTGTGTGTGTGTGTGTGTGTGTGTGTGTGTGACCGTACAGATGTCATAGTTGATAAAGAGGACTCCCTCCAGCCTGACCCAGAAGAACAATGTCTCCACTGCCCAGAGACTGCTTGGGAATTTCCTACTATAAACCTGGACGTCCTTGACTGCCTTTTTTTTACATTTTGTTTCGGCTCAAATGATCGTTATCGCTCCGTGAGTCAGACCGGCCTCACGTCTCGCGCTGGACGGCGACACTTCAGCCAGGCCACATTTTTACTGTGGTGTGTCAAAGTGATGTTGATCTTTGGAACTTGGGTTGTGTAGCTTCCTGGCCGGGGTATAACCCCAAAATTGGTGATTTTCTGTTATCAGTTGCATCAGTAGAGGAGACTGGAGAATTGCGTTTTTTTCTCTCTCCATTCACTGCCATTATATGGAGAAACAGGTCTGAAAATCAGACTTCTACCACATAAACAAACTCAAACAAAGCAGATTCTGACAATATATTAAAAAACTAGTCCTGTGGCTGAATTGTGGTTAAGTGAATCTCTTTCTTTATGTTTATTAAACCTTTCAGTTTGAAAGGTGTAACACCGAAATCCGGTTGGAGGAAACTTGATGGAACGAAGAAAGTAGTGCGTTAACCAATAATTGTAAAAAGGTGAAAAAAAGTGAGAGACTTGTTTTTAAATACATTTCTTATCGTCAACAAATCCTATGAAAATAACAAAATCAACAATGCGTTTGCTCTACTCCCGTTACTTTCCGACTTCCCACGTTCCCTTTTTAGCCTTCAAACCGGAAGTCATTGGCTCCAACTGTAAGCTAAAAACTTTTAAATACAGCTCACAAAGACAGTTTCAATTTTAAAAATCGCTAATTGTTACCATGAAAAGTCAGACTGTTGTAGTTATTACTAAATCAAATTCAAATGGGAACAAATTTTTCATTATGCCGGGGACTATTTTCAGTGCTACGGAACTACTTTCCTGAGATGGAAAACGTGTTTACAGCCGGCTTATTAAGTTGTTTGAGGAAAAAGTCGGCTGGCCCGGTGCATCGTGATGATGAAATATGTTGCCCAGAGCAACAGCATGGCTCTGTGGCGTGTTTTTAATCGTTTTTTTTAATACAATGGAGTTCTACGGCTGCTGGGACATGAGGCTGCATTGGGCACCGGCTACATGGACGAGACTTCTTAGCAAAACAAATTCATTGCTGATTTTGTTTTTGTCATAAGATTTGTTGACGGTAAGAAATGCATTAAAAAACACCAGCTTTATCCTTTAAGACGGCAGTTACAATGATTTGCATACACCCAGCATGTGTCTAGATTGATAGCTCCATTTTCTGTTTTTGAGTTTCATTTCTCAGTAATGACATTTTGTTCTCCTGCTCAGGATGTCAACACCTAGTTTTTCATGTTTCCTCGTGTGTGGTCACAAATTCTCAGCACTACTATTTTAGAAACTACATGCGAGGAAATGAGCGGTCTGTCATTTCAACCTGCATGTTGGCTGTTTGGACTGAGTCATTCTTCTGCATTCAGGTTTAACATTTTGCTTTGTTATCACATGTTGCCACAATAATGAATTTATTTTGTACACAAGGGTTCCTCAAGCGTGTGTGCGTACCAACACACACACAGATACACACTGCCACACAATACACACACACACACGCACACTCACAAGGTGGGAGTAATCACACACACTTTTACTGTACATTGGCTCAATCTTATGCACAGTGCATGTTTATGATTAAAAAAACGTCCACATACCAAAGCATATCAGCATGATTTTCTACTGAGTAACCTCCACAACAGTAATCTCTCATTTCCACCATGAAGATGAGATAATGGTCACTGGTTAACGTCATCAAAATGGGTCTGGTAAAATGAGAAAATATCTCATTTTATCTCATCATAATTCTTTCATGTGACAGGATTGTTTCAAGACTTTTTACCAATTTCAGTTAAGAGTGTAATCAGGCAGTCCGTCCCTCCAGGTGCGAGCAAGTGTGTGTGAGAGTGAGATAAAAGAGGAGGTAGAGAAAACATCACATTTTTAAAAAAAAACAACACAATTATCTTTTGCAATTTTCACCCATTCCCGCATTTTTATCGCAAAAAACACACAAAAAAATCACAAATTGCATTGTAATTTTTGAGAGAAGCCGCCACAAAATCAAGCATTTTAGGTCGCAATAATCAGAAAAAAACTGCAAAATCCTGATGGGTCTGATCAGGGATTTATTTCTTTGCACATCCAGATACAGATACATTACAGATACAATACATACACATTTCCCTGGATGGTAGAGGTTCAGTCTCTTGCTCAAGGACACTTCAACAGGGACTCACTGTGACCGTTATGGAGATTGAATTTATGACCTTTCGGTTACAGGATGTTTCTGTCAGACGACCACAACCGCCAAACTCATATTCCACAAATTGTGTCCATATTTCATGGCGCCTGTTACATAACTTCAATGCATTAGTCTGTACACTATGTTATGAGACGATAGGAAACATCATCTGAGCACTGTAACTCACCTAATGAGTTGAGCTCTGTCTGTGTGTGTGTGTGTGCATGTGTGTGTGTGTGTGTGTGTGTGTGTGCGGACAGTATTACAAAAGCTGACTGAATGGCAAATGCGGCTTCAAACTGTTTTAATGCAATCTTTTAGTGTTCCGGTGACAGGAAGGTCAACCGGGATCAAAATCTTACATCATAGTATATTTAGTTCTGCATTATTCAAACTGTCCTCTAGTTAGTTTCCCGTTTTTCGGTCAACCTCTTACTGGAAGCTGCGTGTTTAATTGGCTGACCTGTGGAGATTGCATTGTGTTTGACCTGTTACCCTAGAGGCATTAGCTTTAATCACGCACACCATCCACAGCCGAGCAGCATCACACTCATTAAATATACAGACTGGAGCTGCTTGACTAAAGAACCAAAGGAAGAGATTGAAGTCCAAAAGGTTTGTAAAATGGCAAAATCTGGGGGAGAAAAATGCCAGCAGTCCCCCCCAAAAAAACGAATAAACTGCGTCTTTATCCAGCAGTCACATGAACATGATATTCGGTGGACGTTGGTAAAGTCTGTGTAGCCGAAACCTGCTCAGCCAATCCTCGGCCCCGCTCGCATGTCGTTCGTCCCATGTTGTATCCAGTGTCGGCGGAGCTAAGAAGTCTTTTGTCACCCGTGGAGCAAACTTAATACCAGGGCCAGCTGGGTGGCAGAGGTGGCTACCGGTGCCAGTGTCCTCTCTGCAGACACCCTTGGGTGATCACACACACAGCGAACAACACCCGACTGACCACCTGAGACGGCAGGGAGGCGGAGCAGAAGAGACACCCGAGTCCTGGCTCTCTGGCGGTCCCTTCACACCCACCGGCCCGCTGTCATCCTATCCCCGACCTGTTAGTGTCGTTAGCTGGGATTAGCGCCGTCGTCTTGGTTCTGATGACAGTGATTAAGGCACAATGATTAGTGGGATGTGTCTAATGTACGTGAAGCAATTAACACACAGCAGGGTGTACGTATGTATTCATCTAGGCGAGCTTAGATAGATGAAATATGAGGTAATTACTCTCTGAGGTAATTACACTCTGGAGACCAGTGAGATAAAAGAGTAAATATGGGGAGCATTTTCTTTTGAGGAGAATGTCCCTTTATGATATTAAAGAGTTAAACGTATCAGTGAGAGTCTCCTTTAGCGCTTCTACATCCCTCTTATCAGTCTAAATCACAAACTGGAGCTGCAACAGTGAAGAGCGTCCCTTCCCCCCCAAATTGAGACGCCGTATATTCTGTTTGTCCAAATTAATTTCACGTGTTGGGTTTGGTCACTGGCGGGAAATCTTCTAGGCGCACAGAAAGTGACGAATCGAAAGTGAAGAGTGAAATACAAACCTGTCTCCTGGAGTCACCAACGACGGTTGAACCTGCTGCAAAACCTTTTTTTTTCCACCATCTCTCCACCCCCACCAGCCACTAAGAAGAACAAATTTCGGTGCGAGGAGTGTGCACTTTACTGACGTCATGTTTCATAATTTCTAGATAACGAATTGTCCTTCAAACTTTAAAAAAAAACTCAAACAGTTATCTCTCGCTGCCTTGTTGCCTAGTGCAGCTTTAAGCCAAGACTCATATTTGGCATTGCACAGCTCAACTCCCACCATACCAGTCATTCCTTTCTATTCCTTGCGCATGTATGTCATCCTGTGTAAAGCACTATGGGACAAGTGTGTTTTGCTCTAACTATAGTGTTAAAACACTAATTGGACTCATGGAGAGAGAAAGCATACAACGGACAATGGTGAAAAGACAACTTTCAGACAGAGTTCAGAGCTTTTATGCGAAAACACAGCGTACTCATATGTGAATCCTAAGACAGTTATGTATGAGTGTGAATGCACAAGCTGGGGGTCCATTGTTTCCATGGGGGAGACCAGCTGTGAGTCTGTTAAACAGAAGGGAGTAGAGGCTCCCTTCCTCCCCGCAACAGACCCCCTTTATCCCGGCCCGGGTCATTAGGAGACCGGCCCCCTGCTGCTTGGAGTCCCCACACCCATCCCTTTCCCTGTCGCACACACACACACACACACACACACTTACACACATACCTCAAACTTCTTCTTCACTGCTTCTACCGTCTGGGCGCTCTTGTTTTGTCCCTTCCACTCTTCATTACTGTTAGCTTGTAATGTTGATTGATTGACAGATTCTTAAATTAATCACTCTGCACAATAGGAGCGTCAACTAAATTCCCAAGAATGTAAAGTAAAACAAGGATAATGACTTATTGGGGGTGGAGCCCAAGGATGATTTGGATAACTAGCCATAACCAGACTCACTTGTCAAGCCAGTGAGGGTTTTATAACTGATGTTAAGCAGCAGCCACACACACACACACACACACACACACGCACACACACACCGTTTTTCATAACAGCTGAGGTTAGCCAACCATCTTGGCACACTAGAATTACAAACAGGTTTAATTTAAGTTTTAGTTCACAAACATTTCTCAGAGGCAGAGCTGCTCTGGAGGCAGAAATAATCTCATTGGTTCACTTAAATCTCAGTGGGCGGAGCCAAAAATATGGAAAGAGAATTAGTGCCATCAGGAATTGAATTTGAACTGAACTGTGGAATTAAAAATACTAAGGTGTTGTTAAATTCTGTCATTTTTTTATGTCAGTGAATGAACTGTAAGAGTAACTGAATCAAGCTAAAATTAACTGTTGTAGAAAAAATTTGAACATATAGGTCCTAGTTATCTGCAACCTGCTGGCTGGGTTGGCTATGGCTACCTATACTGAGCAGTTAAAGACAATTCCATGATTTGAGTTTTTTGCTCATGTCTTACATTTTCCATCCCTTTAATGTTAATTCTGTTTTTACATACATAAGATATTTTTAAATACCTCTCAGGCTCATTCACTTCCATTCAATTCCAAACTCTCAAGACTTCCAATTCGGTCGGTAAAGGTAATCTATCACTGTGAATGAGAAGCCAACAGTCACATTTAGCAAAGTTTTATCAGAACACCAATATAGCACTTTAAACATTTACATTTTGAGACATCACTTAATTGCTATTGTTTTAGAAAAAAAATAATTAATGAGCATGTTAATCTCATCTTTGGCTCGAATGGCTAGCAGCTCCCTTGTCTCGGAGTCCGTCCAATTTCCAGACATTTTTGAAAACGAAACATTTCGCTCACTTTTCAAATTGTCCTGTTCAGAACAAATACTTGTCAGGAGCAAATCGCAGAATGAAATTCGTCACCAGAGTCTCTTGTGATTGGTTCGCTAGCGTTACGCTACGTTGCGTGCCTGACCCAGGAACCAGGCGGCTTTTGTTCACACTATGGCAAAGAAAGGTTATTGGGAATTTCACGAGGTATTGAGGGGGGAAATTGCTGGATCAAATTTTCCACAATATCGAGTCCGGCTCCTGTTCACCACATGATTCTGACACGGAAAATTTCCGGAAAATTTCTTTCTTTCTTTTTTTACCATTCAAGTTTGCCAGTTAGCTAAATGAGGTTCCTTGGCTTCTTATTTCTGCCGCCAATCTGCAATTTTAGTAATAATTTTAGCAGAAGTGAGAGAGAGAGAGAGAGAGAGAGAGAGAGAGAGAGAGAGAGAGAGAGAGACTGTCTGGCTGAGGTCTCAGTGGCTCCGCCCTCTCTGTTCCTCCTCGAACAACAAAGCAGCGTCACCGTTCAGGAGTCTGCTTTAATGTTCACAGAGTCACAGCCGTCGGCCGGGTGAGAGAGGAGCGACTTACTTACCATGAAAAGTCGATATTTAGTCGCCGAAAAGACGCGTGGATTTATGTAACTTTTTCCATGATACTTGAAGTGAGTTTGGATGCGGGACTCTGAGGTGAAAAGGGGCAAAAGGATCTGGCTGAGTGACTTTTCAAACCTGGTGGAGTTTTGTCTGAAGACGGAGTGAAAACAAGAGGAATACATTTACACCACTGGTGACCGTTTAAACACTGAAAGAAGAAACCCGATTTACACTATAAGGTATGGCATGAATGTGTATACGTCGAGATACAGGAATAGATATTCGTATAAGGGCTATGGCTGATTATAATTTGCTTGGGTGCGCTCATTAGTTAGGTTGCCAAAACTGAAGTCAGAACGAAACTCCCTTAAGAACAGGAACCACAGGAACCTATAGTAACGCTATGATGACTTTTAGATAGGCTAATGTCACAGCTAAACTATGTATAATATCCTTTGGGAATATTATAGGGATGCCACAGGAGAAAAAAAAAGTAGCCTATCATAAAAGACCAATATTGGGGTGCCACAGACACACTGTAAGAACCTATAGGATTATTACAATGATTTTTGTTTATGGCCGAGTTGTTTCAGTCAGAGGAAAGTAGTTCAATATCTGAAGCAGGAGATAGTGAATGGTGCTTTTGTCTGCCTTCTGGCTATCCTTTATTTCTCATACCCTACTTTCTGGACCTGACCCTGAGAGCCTCTCCCTCCTCTCCTCTCCTCTCCTCTCCTCTCCTCTCCTCTCCTCTCCTCTCCTCTTGGTGATGCCATATGGGCCCTCCAAGATAAAAGTTTTTAATCACATGAGCAACATTTTCCAGAGGCGCTGTGCAGATGTGTGTAAGCTGTATAACCCTGTGCTGACTGACTGCCTGCTAAGTTTAGAGAGAAAAGTCCAAACCACATTTTGGATAAGTAGCCTCTTTCCAATCTAGGTTAGGCTTCTGCCTTCTAGGGTTACATTTCTTCACTTTCTGTGATGTAGTGGTGAATAAAAATGTGGCTAAACTCTAGTGTTACAACTAACAATTATCTTTTATCATCAATGATTATTTTTTCGATGAATCATTAAAAATGTCAAGAATAATGACACATTGCCCATCACAAGTTACCAGAGCCCAAAGTGATTCTTAAAATTGCTTACTTAAAAAAACAAAAAAACAAAGCATTCATTTTATAATTTTTATAATGATATGAAGCAAGCATTTCTGAAACTGTAACCAGCAAATGTTTGGTATTTTTACTTGACAAATGACTAAAACGATTAATCGATTATCAAAATTATAATCGGTTAACTTTCTGTCAATGGACTAATCTATTAATCGACTAATGTTTCATCACATGACTTCCAGCTGGTGAACATCAGCAGGCAAACAGCAAAACTAAGTAATAATCAGTTATATTTTCAGAAAAGCATTCATCTAAGCCTTTTCACCCTTAAAAGGCCCTATTTTTATATGATGATGATCATATATTTTTGATATTATTTACAATATTTATATACTATGAATTATCATCATAAACATTTCTGTCAGCCTAAGAAGGTGTATAAAGTGAGTTTAGGTGGGTTTACCTTCCATTACATTCCTGGATCTAACTCTAGCTTTTGTAGACTTTATGACTTGCTGGATATCTGACAAACACCATGATTGATTTGATTATGTCAAAAGCTAATGTATTTAAATGAGAGAGAGAGAGAGAGAGAGAGAGAGAGAGAGAGAGAGAGAGAGAGAGAGAGATGGCAGTCAGTAATATAGGCTAAGATAACATAAGGGCATCCCTTTAGATCCCAGTGACTCACAGCACTCTCTCATTTATCATTATCCTAATATTCAAAGCTGTATCTCCATTCCAAGACAAACAAATCATAAACCAAGTTGGACCATTCAATATCTCTAAAACGTAGTGGAAAATATAGTTGGATCTGGTCTGTAGAAGTGTTTAGGATTTCATTAGCTAATAACTTCTGCCAATTATCCTTTTATATAAGCAGCATAGCTTATTTTCATTCTGTGCTGTCAATCACTCTGTAAGTCTCCAATGGTAGATATCTCATTTCTTCTTTTTTTTTGGCAGTTTACTGTAGGTCACTTTCTGATCTGATGTAATTTCTTTCTGAGTGATGTAATGGTCTACAAAAATGTGGGTGAACTACATCGAGTTGGTGAAGGTCATGAGGCCAGAACAGCCACAATCAACACAACTAAACAAAAATCATTTATATTTTCAGAGTAAAGCGTTCCATTTATGCTTTCCCTCCCCATAAAAGTCCCCATTTTTATATTTATAACTTACATTAGTTTGGCATGACTTACTATGATGTATGAATTTGCATAATAAATATTTATGTCGGCCTCAAATAGTAAATATCTCATTTTACAAAACAAAACAAGCTGTTTTTTGGTGCTTTCGTGGCTCTTTACCCCAGTTTCGGTGTCGCACATTTCAAATGGTGGCTGTATCATCTTGTAGTTAGACTCCGACGGCGTTTATATTTTTCTGTTTTGCACAGCCGGTCCTCGCCCATGATAATGACTCTTCATTATTTTCTTGTGACTCGGATACGAGGCTAATCTCTTTTTATTCCGCTATCTAGAAACTGCCATGGATGGTGCTTTGCCTCTGTTACAAGTAGCCCAATACAGAATAATATGTCTTGTGATGAGTTGCACCAGATAGGAAGTAATGCAATAAAAGTGTGTGTGTGTGTGTGTGTGTGTGTGCGTGGGAGCATGCATGCGTGTGTGTGATTTTAGGGAACAGGACGTTTGGTGGTGACGCTTTTTACAGATACGATTTATAGCTCATTTGCAGCATCCTGTTGCCTCGGTACAAGATACCAGGTATCAATTTTGTTTCGATTTCATGAAACCAAAGCACCACCGACAGAAAGTGGTGCAGTATTTTTAGGACGTGTTTTTCATTTTGAATACAGGAAAGGTTAGTTTGTGTGTATACTTCTGGCACAGAGATGGACTCAGTCAGCACTCTGCATTAGTAGCCATTGATTCTTAATTGACATACTGTTGATCCATACAGACGTACAGCGGAGCCACTTAGGCATTCAGCTGATGCTCATATCCAGAGCATCTTACAGCCAGTGAGCAGGTAGGGGGTTCAGTCAGTTTCTTGCTCAAGGAGACTTTGACTGTCGTTGGATGTGCATCGCCTCTTGCCGATATCAAACCCCGTGACCTTTCAGTTACGGGACGGTCTCTCTGCCCGCTCTTCCGCCCTGCTGCCTTCCTTATCTTAACATATTGTCGTGATGCATGACACGCAGGTGGGCATATTCATCCCTCAGCACGCATGTAGCCTGACGAACCGTTCCTCGTTACCATTCCAAACATTCCCGATAGCCGATGACTAACAGTTTCTAGGGAGGTGGAGAGGAACTTCGGTGAGTAATAACAGTCATCTGCATAAAGCGTGCCGCTTTTTTTCTGGAGCGTTAATGTGTTCAAGAGCACAAAACCTCGGAGGTGGGTTGAGTATTCGTTCCATGGATGTGCTGCATTCCAAAAATATTCAGCATGTTTAATATTTGCGTCACTGTGATTCATTTCTGTATAGCAGCAAACAGGCTGCTGTACTCGCAAACCATTTTCTGTCATTAGCCAAATAGCGCACAACATTACCTCCTAGTCAGTACAGTTTTAAATGTTTTGATTACAAGTGATGTATTCAAAGGCATTACTCATTAAAAAAAAAAATGTGGCTTTCTAATGTGTTGAATAAAGTACTGCATCGCTGGATTCCTTCTGATTTAAAGTTCTGGCGCCTCGCCAATCCGTGGCTGTGCTCTCTCTCTCTGCTTCTCATTTTAGCATAACCAGTAATTCCAGTGGTTCCCAAACTGGGGGCGAGGGAAACCCACGGGTCCTTTAAAAGGCCCCATGGTCCCCAAGTGGAATGAAGAGTAGTTTAATTTCATTCTGATTTAAATAGTTTCGAGTTTATGCCAATGAGAGAACAGAACATCAGAATAGCTACTCTGATCAGCGGTTTCACACTGTTCTCTCCCCACCTACGATATCAGTTCTGTTATGATTATATCTACATACATCATAACATACAACATAGATCTGGGGGTTTCCAGACGGGGGTTTCCAGGAACAAAAACTTAACTGGGGTTTGTGACCGAACACATGTCAATTTAGGGTTCCTTGACATGGAAAAAGCATGGGAACACATTAGTTACACCTCAAGCACAAAGAGTGAAAATCAAACAACAGAACAGAGAACTTCTTTGCAATTCAGCAACTTTCATCCAACTTCCACACAAGACTGAAAGCCATGGGTTGGAATGGCAGACTTGAACTTGACTTGAACACACTCATAGCGTTGACAAATTGAAAAAACGAAACATTTCAAAACAAAAACATGTCTGTGTACAGGTAACCTGGGTGACAGCCTGGTTACCTTTACCCAGTCCAGGAGTGTTTTCCCATCTTTCCCGCTTTATAATGACAAACTGCCTGAAGTCGTTACAATGAAACTTATCTCTTTCTCCTGTTTGCACATCTGTAACCTTTTCTTAACACTAATGTGGCTGCTGAGAAGTCCCGCCTCTTAGCTTATATATCCAGCAGCTGTTAACAAGAGAAATTCCCAAGACATTTTCGTGTCAACAAGTTTGCCTCTGTAGTAACGTACTATCCGCGTGACAAGGAGGTTGCCAAAAGTAGGAAACCTCGTCAGCCACAGCCAGAGTTTACCAGCGTTCAGTTGGTGGCTTTTTCCCTCCCTGACTGGCAAGGATGACACAGTCGGGTTAGTGAGGAAGCCTGTAGTGCTTGGGCAACAGAACAGGATATGACTGTTTGGAGTGCAGCGACATGTGATTAAGCGACGCTACACACAGACACGCAAGGATGAAACACGCCCATGGAGGAACCCGCCGGTCATAAATCAGCACCTTGGCACCCGACAGTATCACAGGCGCGGGACCTCAGAGTAATAAACCACACAGCATATATCAAATCTTTACTGTTCATCTCACCGCTGTGTAACAACAAAATCAGTAGCAATCATCTGTGTCCGGTATTTAGTGATGTACAGCGTATCTGCGTTAGCCAAGAAGTAACATTAATAACTTTATTTATATAGCACCGTTTAAAAACAGAGTATACAGTGTGTTTACAAAGTGTTTTGACAGTCAAAATAAAAGCAGAATACTCAAAATGAATTTAAAAAAAGCAATGAAACAGTGTGAAACAGAAATTAAATTAAGAGGAGGTGGAGAAGAGCAACATTCAAATCAATACTGGGATAACCGTAAGATAAAAACCAAAATAAATACTAAGGATAAAATAAAATAAGAATAAGATGCAAAGATAAAAGTGTGTATTCCTTTTGCATCAGTTGCTCTGGCAGTAACAAGTTAAACAGCGGTTTGCGGAGAAGACTCTGCTCTTCCTCTCACTCGTCCTCATTCCATCTTCATTCCTCTCATCCCTGGGGATATGTAACGTCCTTGTTTAGCTTTTTATAATTCATAATCCACATATAATGCCGGATATACCAGTTCTCTGATGTTTGCGCTGGAACCAATCAGCAGCCTTCCTTACATCTTTGTGTCGTTTACATGCAAGTTTTATGTCGAAAGAGCGCTGGATATTTAAATTCACCCAAAGCTCTGGCTTCATCATGTGGTTGGACTGTGTCTGCCTTGGGGCACGGCGCCTCTCTCTCTACCTAATTGAAACACACACTCATTTGGTTAAATGATACACACACACACACACACAGACACACACACTGGTCACATTTACATGCACGTCAAAAATAAAATTTTTGATGACGCAACACGATGCGTTATGTAAGGCAATAATGCGAGTAAGGCAGAGCCCATGTAAACACCATACTCTGATTTTAATGCAATTATGCTCTTAGTTGAAGTAAGCATAGTGGCCAGGGGTGGGGACTCGAGTCACACAACTTAGACTCGAGTCACAATTGCTTGAGACTTGACTTGACTTGGGTTCTGGTGACTTGGGACTCGACTCTGACTTGTACTTTGATGACTTGAAAAGGTTTCTAAAGTCTTGACTTGAGATCTTGTGTTTGTGTAAATGACTTGAGAGTGAAAGTGATGAGATTTGTTCCACCAGACGACTGAATTTAAATTCTGTTTTCTGAATTTGTATGTGTGGAGGAAATTATACTATTCTGTCTTTAATATACTATTTTGTCTTTAATATACTATTCTGTCTTTAATATATGTACTGTACTCTCTTTGTATTATTATGAGAGCTCATCTCTGTGTGGAAATTTACAAACTGCTGTTCAGCACTTCTCTCATGCCTTTGACCTGACCTGAGACCGATAAGATAGTGGCTAGTTGAATTGGTCCTTGTTTGAACAGGAAATCTTTTATCCCCGGACCCTGGCCGTCCTCAGTTGAATGGTCTCTTGTCTTCAGTAATTGGGCCTTGAGGATCTTGCTGAACTGGTCTTTTGTGAGACACCAAAACTGTTATCTTAGCACTTCTGATGAATGTGATCCAGCCCCCTTTGTAGACTGGATTTCACCTTTTTAATACTGCAGGCAAACTACTGTTTTGCGCCTTTTTGTTCCACACACTTGATGGGTGAACATCTTATGCCTTGTTTGCAAACAATAAAAACAACAGAAGGACAACTCTACTTTCCAAGTCTCTTTTATTACAGGAAACTTCCACCACAGTATGGAATCATTGAATTTATTGAAGTTGAAACTCATGATGCTCTTACCAAGTTTTTATCCTATTAAAACCATATTGCATTGAACAGTCCTAGATATTTAGTTTTCTTTAAGATATTAAATTGATACTGGACTCTTGATTTGTTCTGACTTGACTTGGTGTTCTACATTTAGACTTGAGACTTGACATTAATGACATGGACTTGACTTGGTAATATACACTCACCGAGCACTTTATTAGGAACACCTGTACACCTGCTTATTCATGCAATTATCCATTCAGCCAATCATGTGGCAGCAGTGCAATGCATACGAGGTCAGCAGCTTCAGTTCATGTTCACATCAAACATCAGAATGGGGAAAAAAATGTGATCTCAGTGACTTTGACCGTGGCATGGCTGTTGGTGCCAGATGGGCTGGTTTGAGTATTTCTGAAACTGCTGATCTCCTGGGATTTTCACGCACAACAGTCTCTAGAGTTTACACAGAACGGTGCGAAAAACAAACGCCAAACCTTGAGGCGGATGTCACTTTGGTAGCCCTGAGCTGAAAGCTGATACCTACCCAGTATTAGTAAGCTGTTCCTAATAAACTGCTCAGTGAGTGTACATTCAGACTTGAGACTTGACTTGAGACTTGTGCCTCAAGACTTGAGACTGACTTGGGACTCCAGCAAAGTTGACTTGGTCACACCTCTGATAGTCGCAGTAACATATGTGAAGTCCTTGATTTTTCTTTGCATTAACAGTTAAAGGTTCAGCTGCGACGTATACACATTTCTTGAACTGTGGTCAAGCTGTGAAAGCATCCAGCTCATCACGTTTTGTGGAGGTGGAAGGGAAGTGTATAGTCTATACTCGGCTAGACAAAGATGGAGGGCAGCAGGAGTCAGCACATTTGGAGTTTAGAAGAGTCAGACTTTATGTTGGGTGTGTTGCAAGACATGGAGATCATGCAGACGGACGTCAGCAAAGCTTAAAGGATGGCGGATTTGTCGGAACAAGTGAACAAGTCTGCGTCTGTTGGAAAGCACTGAAAAGCAAAACTCGACCAGTACACACACACTTCCTCACTTCAACAATACTTCTTTTTTACCAGTAAAACCTCCAATTCCCACAATTCTCTCTGGATACTCAAAATAAGCAGTTAATTCATGTAAACAGGATTATTATGGGGAGTTATTATCAAATTGTCATGTAAACAGCTTAATGGGACTGTTATCTTACTTGCAGTATTACAGGCATTAGTCGCATTATGGTGCGCATGTAAACGTAGCCACTGTGTCTGTCTCTCCTTTTACCTAATTGACACACAGGCACTCACTTCCTAGTCTTATCTTACAAGCTATTTGTCTGATGTTTGTCTGCGGTCCAGTGTTAGTGAGCGGATGTTTTCTGTAATGCCCTGAGGCCCAGTATTCTCCGTTAAAACGCCTCTTATTTCTGTTCCCGTAATAACCGGCATCATCGGTGCATTCTGCTGTTGACCACTTAAGGGCTGAACAACAACATCGATATCACTAAGGCTGCTGTATGGGCATTTTTTAAAATCCATTTATAATGCACACAGTCAGTGAGTGAAGTAGCCAGAGTGAGAAGCATCCGTCAAACAGGCCTCCTCCCTCTGTGAAGCCCAGAAAACTTTTTTTAAGAGGGGATATGTCATTAGCGGGACGTCCTGCAGGAGAAAAGCCAACAGTCTCCTGTTATAGAGCCTCATGATATCCTGTTTCTAGTTTACTCTTATCCAAAAAAAATCCATTCTACCTTTCTCCTTAGGCCTTATTTATTTTTCCTAGCACATCTCTTGTACATGATGATTCTATAGTTGTTCTATAGTCGTTCTATGGCTCTGACCTTTGCCCTCCTTGCTGTTTGTTGTTTGTAGATCTAAAGCTTGAAGCTTCTACTGTTGCACTTATTGTAAGGCACTCTGGATAGGATCATCAGCTAAATGCCTAAAATGCAGTAATGCAGACTTTAAGCTTTAAAACTAGACTTTTAGAAAATAACATTGCAGGTTATACCACAACTGCGATATTTGTCAATATAATTATAATATAAGGGTTAATAATAAGAGTTAATTTACAAAATGTTCCATAGCCATTTGAAAAAACAAAGACATTACCTGAAGTTCGTCTGTAAAGAATTTTGTCAACCAAGAACTTAGTTACCTGCTATCCTTTAAAATGTTATACCATTTGTGCTTCATTGATAGCATTTTAAATTGTTATAAATTGTTTTGTAAGAGTAGGTTCACAAGGTGAGTGTTGTACTTCAGAACAAAATTCTGAAACTGTTGGCAAGGTGTGATCAAGCGAACGTGACTTCAATTAAATGTGAATGAGAAGAAGAATCACTGATTGTGTGGATTTTTAATGCATAGTGCCATGATATTAGGGGATGCAGGTAGTGCTGCTATGTGCTGATATATATATGATTAATTCTGCACCCCAAGGTACATGCTGTCTGTGCTGATCAGGTCACACCATTAGTCATGTGTCAGAGTCAAACATGGCATGCATCGTCCCCAAATGAGCACTGACATGAACACCGGCAGCCATTATCTGTATGATAACAGTCCAATAACACACACTCACACACACCTTTTCAATCTGGACTGCAGTGAGTGTGAGTGAGTGGGTCAGGCCGTGCAGAGAGTTGACCTTCAGCGTGAGCAGTCTGAGTGACCAGTGTTTCCTGATAATGAGGAATTCCATTCTATTTTAACTTCCTCTCACTCTGTGTGTGTGTGTGTGTGTGTGTGTGTGTGTGTGTGTGTGTGTGTGTGTGTGTGTGTGTGTGTGTGTCTGGGTCCAATATCAGTGCAGTGATATTGTCGGCTGATGCCATTTTTATTGTCTCTTCCACTGATAATATCACAAAAATTAGTGTTGCGTTTTTGTTTTTTTTTACCTTTTGAGACAACAGTAAAACATGTTATGGTAGTTTTTTAAAGGGTAGCTGGTATCTTATGACTTTGGTTGACAAAATGACAACACTTTTATAGACTGGATCCTCAGTATTTTTTGAGATATTGAAAGAAATTGTCAAAATGCGTATACTATTATACATTATATCAATCTCTTCAACTCTAAACAAAACCCTAATCATCCTAATCCTAGTATGTGACAGAATTCAGGTCATAAATTAAGACCAAGAGAGGGTTATTATGATGAATTATGCTGAATAACAACAATACCACAAAAATATACCAGTAATATTCTTCCCCAACAATCAGAATCAGTGTGTATCAATCAGGCCCGTGTTTCTGTGTATATGTAACTGTAACTGTGTAATGGATCGAACGGGACCCCCAGCCCATGTGAATAGTGGTGTCCACTGTAGACATTTGGTGAGCAGACACCAACCCGGACCCCGCCTCTCCCCGTCTCATGCCTCAGGTTATTTGTGGCGCTCTCTCTTCGCACCGTGTCTCTATTACTCCCACATTCTCTCATGCTGCTGCGGCCTCTTGTATTCACCGGACCAGACTCAAAAATAACCTTTTGTTGGTTTTAGCCCTCCCAGGTGCCTGATGGATTGTACAAGACAATGACTGGCAGAAAGTTTAGACAAACACAGGAAAATTTGAATTTAGCGTAACTTTGTGTGACTGATGGGCTTACCTGATGCTATCTGAATCGTCCTGATGCAGTGAACCTCACTCATCTTGTGCTCCATGCAGGACAAAACCAACTCTGCAACTCTACACTTGGTAAACAAATAAAGAAAACAAATAGGCCTATTTTAAAACCAACGCACTTTGCCTATCATAGTCCTCATCAGGGCGATGGGTGTTCCTTGATGAAAGTTTGCATTGCATTTGATTTATTTGTAAAGGGATCGATAATAAAAAGAAAACACAGTGGCAAACACATCAGATTCTAGCATAGATTCTAGCTGGTTCATATAACCAAAGTTTCCTTTTTATACAAGTTCATATGCCATTTTCTGCTTGCTTTTACCCAAAGTGTCTCTCGAGTCTCTATCTACTCGAGTGTATCGCCTCGAGTGGATATATTTTTAGCACAGGTGGCCGGTGCAAACATAGCAGAGCATGACTTAAAGGAAGAATCCACCCACTGACATATATCATCAACCTGTGAAGTTCAATCCATTTCATGAGTTATTTTATGATGTAATTTCTGTCTGTTTCTGCATCAGTTAGTGATTTACTTTGTTTCCCAGAATGACATTGAGCTGTGGGCTGAAGCTGGAGGTGGAGAGAGCGAGAGTGACAGATAGTAACGGCAAGAGAGCGGGAGTTGAGAAAAAGTGAGAGTCGCCTCTTACTCAAAACGCAACTTGTCTTGTGGCTGCATTGCATTGTGGTCTATTATTGAGGCTACTGTGGGTGGAGAAATTGGTCTCTCTCCTCTTCTACGATGGATTTCTCCCTGTATGATTGTTGAACGTCTCTTGGTGCAAAATGGCGGCTCTAGAAAGAAGCCCTCGCTCTTTGATTCTGAGGGACTGACACCAAAACCTGACATTTATTGTTGATTTACATTGCATTTGCATTTATCTATGGGAATAAAATAGAAAATACACCACCAAAACAACAAAATGGACCCAGAAATGGAAGATACGCCGTCAATAGCTGTTTTTTTAACAGTGTTAGAGTGTTTTAGTGTGGATTTTTTCCTTTAAGCCGTTTTCTGGATTGTTAGTGTCCACAGATAAATGGTATGAATGTTAAACTGCCAGATTTTGACATGACATTCTCTCCCATACAAATCGAGAACAGCTCATATCTGTTCACCCGGCGCACACCTGAATCTTTTTTGTTTTATATCTGGCCTCTTTATCTTTTCTCCCTCTCTCATTTTGTCCCTCTCTTGTTGGTCAGCTGTCCTTCTGTCCATTCTTCTTCCTCTATCTGTTCCTGGAGTTGGACTTTGCTCAGAAAGCGTGAGTGGTAGAGACTTGTCTGCTATGCTGCCTCCATATCTGCTGTCACCCACAACCACACACACACGCACACACACACACACACTACATTACATTTAAAGCATTTAGCCGATGCTCTTAACCAGAGCGTCTTTCAGTGAGTAAGCAGGAAGTGGTTCAGTGTCTTGCTGAAGAACGCTTTGAGAGGACACTGTAGCGAGGGATTGGTCTCTTTAACAGGCTGCGCTGCCACACACACACACACACACACACACACACACTGCAGTCAGCAACACAAGTATGTCTACAGTCTGTATACTGTGTGTGTGTGTGTGTGTGTTGGATTCCCATGCTCTCGTCCAGTGGCCTCTTTCACTCTCGTTACTCATGAAAGGTTTTTAGCACCAGCCTGTGGTCTGAGCGAACCGCTGAAGCAACACACACACTCCGCTTTCAGCCAGACACACTCAGATATCAACACTCACCCAGTACTGCTTATAAGAGCTATTAACTGAATAGCCTTTGAACTACAAAACAGTAGCACGGTAAAATGATTTGCTTAAGAGAGAGAAGCGTCCAAATTGGATTTCTAAACGAGGTGTTTTAGAGCTCCAGGTAATCATGTACAATATTGGTGAAAACCTTTCATCAGACTCAAACTCAGTAAATCCTGCACACTGACATCTACTGTTTTTTTAACAAAATCACTTTTCTTTAAACAATTTTACAGTTCGAAAAAAGTTATGACAAGAAAGACTTGTGATGATCTTGTGATATCTATCTTATCTTTCAGCCCTTTCAGAGTAACAGACTGTATAATCGATCGAATCAGGGAACATGTCATGTCATGTGTTTTGGTATCAAACCCTTTGTGTTGAATTTGTGTTCTAGGTTAAGCCGGGTGTATTTTTACATACAAATCTTGCCCAGTGCAGCTTTAAATAAATATGAAATTCCCAGATCACCAACATTATAAGCAGCTAGGAGTAAGGAGTACAAGGGTTTAAAGCTGCTGGACCCCGACAATAGATGTTACAAATATTCCTGTGACCCTAGAATGATGGTGTAAGATGGAGAAATACTTAGGTAAGGAAATAAAAACCAGGAAGAAAGGGTTTTTAATAGGTAAACAGACAGACTGTGAAGTGGGGGAAGTGAAAAAGGACACAAAGGGAATATTTAGGTTAGTTGGAGTCAGTGAATGTATGCATGAGGGGTAAGTGTGTGTGTGTGTGAGTGTGTGTGTGTGTGTGTGTGTGTTAGAGAGAGAGACAGAGAAATCTGTGTTAGGTAAACTTAAGTGAATCATTTCAGTCCGTTTGTACGTTAGTGTCACCCAGAGAGAGGTGATGTGTCTGCTGACCCTTTGTGTTTTCCCAGTGAAACCAGCAGATTAATGATTAACGTCACCCAGTCGTGTGTGTGTGTGTGTGTGTGTGTGTGTGTAAGGTAACTCTCCGCACCAGCGTCTTCCCCCGAAACCTCCAGAAGGCTTGGTGATGTGGAAAGAACCAACTGACCGTTAAACCAATATGTATTCAACAATATAATCAATATGACACTAAAACTCTCTATGGAAACTGTTTCAAGGGAAAAGGGAAACACAAGCTGCAGCTCTGTGGTTGTTTGTGTTCCCCCCGCCTCCAAGCCAAAGTAGGTGATGGTGTTGAGAGTTGCCAGTTTGAATCCCTGGACCGGCCGCGAAAATCTGGGCGGGGACCTGAATGAGTGACGCTCTCCCCTCACTCAAAAAATACCATCGAAGTGTCTTTGAGCAAGGCAGCGACCCCACGACTGTTGCAGTGGAGCTGCTCAGTGGCTATTAGAAAAGAATGAGCTAGTACTGGGCTGTGTGTGTGTGTGTGTGTATGTGTGTGTGTGTGTGTGTGTGTGTGTGTGTGACCCTCCCTTCCCCACTGCAACTTTTCCCCCAGGCTGTCGGTCAAACGAAGACAGTTCTTAGTCAACTTTCCCTACTTAAATAATAGTTTCATCATAGATTTTAGCCAGTATAGGCTCACACAGACCATCTGCTGGGTATCTAACTGGCTATCAATCAATCAATCAATCAATCAGTCAATCAAAATTCATCCCTCAAGGGGCAATTCAAGGCAAGCGAGTTCATAAACTACAACAGACCACAATATATGATCATTCATACACATAAAGACAAGAGATATAAACATAGAAAACATTTTAAAACAATAGCTAGGCCACAATATAATAATTCTGTCCAATCCAGAGGAAATGCTGCCTGAAAATTAACTTTTTTGGTTCATCTGTCTATGGCTGGAAAACTTACCTGTACCTGAACTTACCTGCCTAGTAGATATTTTCCGCTTTCAATGCTATTGTTCTATATATCTATTCAGGCATTCTGTTAATTCAAAACTCACTCACCTGTGCGACGGATAACGTTTGCAGTTCATCATTAAGTCAGAATGCAAATCACAAGAAGGCGTTTTGAAACGTCCCAACAGCCCGCAGGCAGAGAGCGGAGATAACCGAGGCATTCAAATATCGTCTACCAGTGTGTGTGTGTGTGTGTGTGTGTGTGGGTGGTGGGTGATCCATACTGATTTATTCACCACAGACAAATTTTACCGGCTTTTGGCGGTAACATTTTTAATTTAAGGGGCTATCACTAGGCTTCACTATACAGAGTTACTAATCCTTACTGTTCTACAGTGTGAGGACAGCAGAGACGGCCAAATATGCAAAAGTTGCCATGGGTAGCAAAAATACAAAACAGATGTTTAGATTTGGTTCACAGGCAATCTAAAAATACTTGGTTTGGGTGGGAATTTACAAGCATGGGGGGGAACGAGTGTGTACCCTGCTGGTGTGTTTTCCCGCTTGGCTCCGCCTGAGCGTAGAGCCACCTCGCCTTCCAGTGGGAGGGTTCGGGTTCGGGTTATCAGCTGTAAACACTCTCAGGTTGAGGAGCGGTGCGCTACTGCCCGCTTCACAGGAAACAGGGTCTCGCATTGAGATCCATCGACTCTCTGAAACGGCACATCCTGAATACAGCAGCCACGCATGCAGCAACTTGCTTAAATGAGCAAGAGAAGCTCAAACAAAAAAAAACGCTGAGCCTGAGGAACAGAGGAGGGAGAAAGGGGAAACAGGCTAGCACAAATATCTATAAGCCAGCGCAAATCCCCAAAAGCAACTATTAGCTGAGCCTCTGATTTCTGTGGTGGAAAAGATATCCAGGGCCGAGTCTGTGTCTCCCGGTAAATGCAACGTTTCCTCATGTTTCCTCAAAGACTTCTGTGGAAGAGCAGTGAGAATGCTCTGTGTTGTATGTATGTGTGTATGTAGAGTGAGATTTGTAGTCTATTTTGTGTCTATTTTGTGTTTCAATGGAAAGAAAGTGTTTGGAATAATCTTTAGGACACTCAGTTTTTCTGCTTGGTTCACTTTCTCTTTCTCTTTCTCTCTTTCCATCTCTGTTTTGTTTTCTCTGTCCCTTGCCCCTCTTACCTTGCTATCTTTTCTTCAGTTCCACTTTCTCTCTCTTCTGTTCACACTCGTTAGTTTTAACATGTAAAGGAGGCGGTGCAGTAGCTCTTCTGCATATGTAATAACAGAGACTGAGTTTTGGTGCGGTACATGCCGTTGATACTATTTGACTAGCCTTTTTTTATTTTCTTCTTCCGGCCTGGATGTTGACACACCGTTTGTTTCTCTGTCTCCAGGTTCGATTCCCCACGTCCGCCCCTCCCACCACCACCACCACCCCTCTCCTCCTCCTCCTCCTCCTCCTCCTCCTCCTGTTCCTCCTCCCTTCCTGATCCCGGATCCCCATTGGCTGCTGTTTCCCCAGGGGGCGGAGCTAAGCATGGGGTAAGAGAGCTGAGAAGGGACACCAAAACGACACAAGCTGAGGAGGCCCACTCACCTGCACAGGTAAGATCGCAGAACGTGCACACACACACACACACACAAAACACACACAAAACACACTCCTAATATACATAGGGTCCATGCTTAAGGATCCTTTTCAAATGAGTTGAAATGACACACACACACACACACAGGTCACATCTAGATTAGTCACATACTCACCTCTATGTAGATTTTTACCAATGGATGTGTGTCTTTGAAAGTGTTTGAATTTATTGATAAATATGGCACTCAGGAATATTAATGGGAACTCAATTTCAGTGTGTGTGTGTAATAATAAAGCTTAGGTTACGCTGTATTCTAGAAAATGTCTTAGATGTCCACTAGGGATGTAAACAATTATCCTGGTACTCATATGAAATTTTGCAAATTTCCATAAAAGTATTGTTCCCATGTGTTAAAACTGTACAAAAAACGCGGTCGATATTAAGCAACGATATTGAACTCCCCCAGGAAAGCTTGGCTACTGTCATGTCTACCATTATGTTAGCTAGTCTAACATTAGTTTGTCTTAAAACGTGCGGGTGGAAAAAGTCGTATGTGTAACAATCTGAAAGCAAAGCGTCCTACAGTCGCTAACATGGAGCGTCATCTCAGCCATCGGTGCTCTCATTCACTCAGACTGAACCCCCACACATCCTAAAAAAGAGTCAGTCGAGTACTATTCGGTTAGAGAAAACACTTGGTTACTACATTACTCATTATTAACAACCCTACTGTCCCACAATGGAAATAAGTCTTAGGGCTTTATTGTGCTATCCTGATGGTTTCTACTATTTTACGGCGCTCACTGCTTGACTGTCTTTTTCTTTGCAGAGCTGTAATTTTATGAAATTGTCAAAAAAAATTAAGTCATTCATTCATTCATCTCAACTCATTCCATCCCGTGTCAGCTAATGCCTGGCTCCAAAATTTGAGTATTTGAATTGGACCAGACGGTGCCGTGAATCGATCACACACACACACACACACAAAGCCCTAAACCTGTAACTACCATTGTTATCTCCCTCACCCCCATCCCCCGCACAGTTGAGATCCCTTACCTCAAACAACCTTTTATCAGGTGGAAAACACAGTGGTCAAACAGAGCCCGGCATTGTCCGATAGATTAATGCCAGATCTAATCAATGTGCTTCGGATGTGCTGTCTTTCTTTTCTATGTTGATCAATGGCACAGCAGACATTGTCCATCTGGCCTGCTGACGTTGCCAGGGGCGACCTGCAGTATCCGTTATTGTGAAATTGTGGTCTTATGCAGCTGACTAGGTAGTTTACCACTAACACTGCTGGGTTTGGAGGTTTGATCCCCTCTGAGACCACTTTTGTGAAAAATGTATGCACGTACGGTACTGTCGGGCATTTTGGATAAAAAAAAATCTACCGAATTGGATATGATTTGTTAATTATTGTAATTAAGAATTTAAATTGATTAGGATGCACACTCTTTGTTTTGTTTAGCCAACATCTATATAGGCTTGACTGCTTGTCTGCCAACTTTTTCAGTGATGATATTGGGAATTTTAACTTTGCACTGATGTGTTTTTTTCTCGATAATGTACATTGTTGTATGTTACTTGTCTGCAACTTTTATGCTTGTCTTGTTGCTACTGCCTTGGCCAGGTCTCCCTTGAAAAAGAGAATCTTAATTACTCGTTTAAGTAAAATGAATTTTCATCATTATGGCATTAAGGCCTGCATGAAGAGGGCAAACATTCGTGAACCATCGATTGGAATGAAACTGCTGTGTCGTGTCACATAATCTACCTTTCGGTAGAGGACGTTCATCCTCGAGAGATTAATTTACAACACAGGCTGGTTTGATATTTGAATCCTTCAGCTGTTGATGCAATGTCAGTTTCAGATTCCCACACTTTTCCAAAGCTTCTCAGGCCACATCCACACTAATACATTTTCATTTTAAAACGCATAACTTTTGCTACGTTTACGCCTAGCGTCCACACTACTCCGGCGTTTTCGGACCCCTAAAACGGAGACTTTTGAAAACGCTGCTGACCCCGTTTTAGTTCGAAAACTCCGGGATTGCGTTTTAGTCTGGACGGGCGGAAACGGAGACTTTTGAAAACGATGACGCAGACGGCCACGTTCGCTGCCTGATTGGGTCTTATCAGTCACGACGTCCGCCTCGACCGCCTTATACTCGTGTGTTACTTTTAGTAACAGTTCCACCTCGTCGTCGGTCCAAGAAAAGAAATCTCTGGTTGTACTTTTCACCATTGCTGTTCTTCCTCCGTAGTATTTTCTGCAACTAAGCAACCAACCGCAGAGTAGACAATCTGCTTCCTGTTTGCACCGGCACGCGCATGCCCAGTGTACGTGAATGGTCATGTGATATGCGTTTTCAGGCGTGTTAGTATGGACGGAGATTATTTCTGAAACGCTCGTGTGGACGGAGATCGTTTTCGTTTTAAAGCGCCGTTTTAAAACGAAAACGTATTAGTGTGGATGTGGCCTGACAGTCTTCTCAACACTGTCCCGTTTGAGCGTCATGTGCATCCGTAGTGAAAGAATCTAATGAGTTGTCGAAAGTCGCGGTTGTGTACTTTCAGGTGAGTGTAGGAGGTTAGAGAGAAACCCCATCATGTAAATCTCACAGCTTCGATTCCTGCAACAGCCAGTGTGCGTCCCGTCAAAATGCCCAGTCACTGTAATCCATTCTGGATAAGAACATCAGCTAAATACCTAAAAATCTAAATGTAAAATACAAAGGTGTATTATGGCGCTCACACTTCCAAGCGGTATGGAGTGTCTGCATACCATCAGCTGTAACAGGAGACTCCTAACCAGTTCAGATGGTTCATGCTGTGAAGGCTTCAGTGGGTAGGTGTGTGTTTAGCGTCGGGCCGTTGACGGTTAATTAGTAGTCTGGAAGCCGTGGTCTTGTCAACATGTTGTTCAGCCTACTTATTTCAGAAACCCCCCCCCCCCCCCCCCAACCCCACCCACTCATCTCCCAGAAGTCTCTTTGTTTGTTTGGTGATGCGGAGGACAGGAAGGCATAATTATCCATGAGAAAGAGAGAGAGAGAGACGGAGGGAGGGATGAGAAAGGGAAGGAGGGAAGTTATGCCTGTGCTTGTCCATGTTAGGAATATACCAGTGTGATGTAGCATTAGGATTATATAACGTCACTAATCATTATTTGCAGAGGTGGAAAGTAACTAAGTATATTTACTCAAGTACTACTATTTTGAGGTACTGGCACTTTACTTAAGTATTTCCATTTTGTGAGACTTTTACTCCACTGCATTTCAGAGGGAAATATTGTACTTTTCACTCCACTACATTCGGCTGGAGTTACTAGTTACTTTGCAGAATAAGGTTTTACATGAAAAACATACAATAAGCTCATAAAATACGTTGCATTGTTAGAGTATAAACTCCCCAACAGTATATGGAGCAGTTAGACCTGCAACATTAAAATACTTCTTACAGGTTAATGCATCAATAATTTAACACTGAAAGGGAGCGTTCTTTAGACTTTTACTTTTGATACTTAAGTACATTTTACTGCTAATACTTTGATACTTTTACTTAAGTACAATTTTGAATGCAGGACTTTTACTTTTAATGAAGTATTTCTCCATTACAGTATTGCTGCTTTTACTTAAGTAAAAGATTTGAGTATTTTTTCCACCACTGATTGTTTATCCCTGTGCTGATGTGACTTGGCATTGGCTGTGCAGGTTTTTATGGTAGCAAGAGCAAAAATGAAGGAGGGGCAAATGAGGATAAGGGAAAGAGAGGGAATGAGATTGAAGGAGAGGTTGAAGGAAAAGAGCGAGGAGGAGAGGGAAAGAGAGTGAAGGAAATGAGACTTGAGGGAAAATAAGGGGATAAACAAGTGAAGGACGGGGAGAGACGAGAGAGAGGTGGGGAGGGCGAAGGAAAGAGAGAGAAGGGGAAAGAAAAAAAAAGAGAGAGAGAGAGAGCAAACAGGAGTGCAGCGGTGCAGAGGTGTTGCTAGGAGGCGGAGGAACAGAAACCCGATACAGAGGCAGGAAGAGGAAGAGAAGGATACAGGCAGCGGTGCAGCGGAGGGTAAACCCACCTAACGTCAGGTCACTCACCCCTTTTTAAATTCGTCAAGTTGAGTTCACTCGCCTTTTTAAGCTGACGTGAGGGTTTACGTTACCAATTCATTATAGTAAGAAGTATCAGAGCGACATGAAAACATAAATTCACACTACTCTGATTTGTTTATCTGTCTCTTATCTATCTCTCTTGCAATTTGTCTTGACTCTCACTCTCTCTCTCACCCTATCTCACTCTAACTTTATCTCAAGTCTCGCCCGGTCTGTCTGTTTCTCTAGATTTATTACTCCGTCTCTCTCTCTCTCTCTCTCTCTCTCTCTCTCTCTCTCTCTCTCTCTCTCTCTCTCTCTCTCTCTCTCTCTCTCTCTCTCTCTCTCTCTCTCTCTCTCTCGCTTCATGGTGAGCACTGGCCGGAGATTCGTTGTGTACTCAGCTTTCTATTTACCTTTTCTATTCACCACAGCATAGTTTTTTCTGATAAGGATTTCACTTAAAGTGGTGGCAATAAGTGAGAGTTTTACTGCCCCATAGCACAAAATGACGATAATATTGATAATAATGATAATAATAATAATAATAATAATAAGGGATTGATAGGGTTATAGATCCAATACCAATGACTCAAAGATTACTTTGCCATATGCTGAGATTTCTGGCTTTCAAACCTCACTTTCTGGCCTGTACTCTGTTTTGGAACATAAAAACGCATTGACCGTAATTGTGGTAGCCATGACGATGCGTGTGATGAGGTAGGCCTACAGCAAGTTTTGGATATTGGCAATGTTGTGAAGAGTGGTTATTTAAATATCTTGGTTATTTTTTTTACTGACCGCTAGATGTCCATCAATTGCATGAGCAGAAGCCCATCATATGAATTTGCTATAGGAGTCAACTAGTATAATAATCGCTGGTTTTGAGTTGTTATGTTAAAGTTGGCCAATATACAAGATCAGTGCAGGATAGCAGGTAATAATGTATTTGTAAGTGTTGCTGAAGTTTAGACATTGCAGTTGAAATAGGCAAACAGGTTCAGGTAATTTTCAATAAAGCTGTTTAATTTTTGTGGTTAATTTTATGTGTTGAGAAAAAGTTTTGATTGATTATTAGAGACTGCATCCATTGGTATGTTGCATCTTCTTACAAAGGTGTTTAATGCACAATGTTCAGCTGGCCTACCACAGGCATTTCAGACATGTGCAGTGGAACAAGGACCTACTAAAAATCCTCCAGCAGATCTCGAGGGATCTGGATGCAGATGCTTTCCCCCGCTGGCAAGCATAAAAAGGGAGGAAGAGAGACAGAAAATAAGGAAGGAGAGCGGGAAGAGAGACCTGGAACATAAGTAGAGAAAGGGGGCATACAGACATTTTACAGTAAGGAAATACGAGGGAAAGTGAGACATGGCAAAGAGAATGTTATCAGCAGAAGACTGTGAGCCTGCCAGAGGAGAAACCTGAGGCCATACACCTTCTGAAAGGCCGTATTGTTCTCTGTGTTTGCCTCGCTCCTCACATGTTGTCCTCATTTTTTATTTTTTATTTTTTGGTTTTACTTCATGCTGGCAATACCAAGGTGACAATACACCCTCAAATATTTGACTTAAATAAACCACATTTCATTTTTTCATTCCATGCTGCACTAAGTAGACAAAAAACACAAAGCGGTCAGTCACAGTTTTGTTGCAAATGACTGAATGGCTGGATGGCTATGAGTTCATATAACTTCTGTTTTTCAGAGGGCACGCCTAGTCGGGCATGATGAACCTGCAGTGTGACCTGAAGTGAACCTTTATATGGTGGATGATTATCTAATTGTTTTATTTTATTTAGTTTGGACTGAAGCCAAGACCTGCAGGTTTATGCTGGCAAGTAGCTTATTGATTATAAGGACTGCCGATTTGTAAATGCACACACACACATGTACACACGCACGTGCACACACACCCTATTGGCTAACCTGAATAGAATGTGCTGGTTGTTGATTTGCAGGCAGTCTGCAGAATGATTGTCTTTCTTAATGTGAAGCAAAGGGTGAAGATAGAGGCACAGCACAGAGCTAGGGGGGGTTCTGTGGTCTATGTGAATCTATGTGATTCTCTTTTAGAATTGTCTTTTTGTTTATCTATTGTTTCTCTTTCTTTTGTTCCCCTTTGTTGTTTGTGACTATTTATTTGTCTCGGCACCATTTGAAAAAGAAGGTTCCAACCCTCAGAGTGTCTTCCAAGAACTAAATAAAGGTTGAATAGTGCAGTGGAAAGGTAGCAATGGCTAATGGAAAAGCGGATGTTGACACTGATTTGGCTGTTGGTTAGAGAGACACTCAATCCCTGTCAGATCCAGTTCTGAGCCTGAGCCTGACCTCTGACCTCTCTGTGGAGTGGAGCAAGCAAAAAGAGAATTTCCCTACAGGGCTCAATGAATTATCACATTATTATTAATTTGTTCCCATGCATCTTTTTACTGGCATGCCTTCACATCATAGTGAGCGTGACAGCAAGTTGCATGCACACTGTATCTAAGCTAACAGCCCATATCCTCATTAAAGGTCTCATCCAGGATAAGCTGTCCCGATCCCAAATATCCTCAAATACACAAATAAGCAGAATATTCTGAATGATACCATGGGAAACAGAACTGACACAGACTGCAAAAACCCAACTGGAAATGGGATAAGGTGTTCACTTACATGACCACACCTGCTAACATTTACATATCCTGTGTAAATATATGTTAAACGCGATATGACCATTACATGCCAACGCTTAAATGGAATGCTTAGGCTTACAGGAGAAGTTTCATGTGACACAAGGAGGAGTCATGGTTGAAATCTTTCCAGTCTCCCTACTCCGTTACACCACCCTGCATCCCATACTTCACCGTAGAAATTGCGATTGTTATCGTGTCGTTCCCTGAAATGAAAAACACATGATCGCCGCTCAAATATGTCAACTTAACTAATTCTTCCCACGAGGCTTTCCTGTCAAGAATGTCCAAGCTTCTTGAAAGTTTAGTTGCATGAAAGATCCCTTTCAGATGTCTTCACAGATATTTTAAAGACGGAAGTCATGGAAATTGATTTGATTTGCATTCTGAATTTGTACTCTGCTCTTCTGAGACAGAAGATGAGACAGACAAGAGATGAATCAAATATTTCTGAATAATAGTTTTTTCCTCACATGTCTTTCTGGCTTTCTTCCTAACGTCTTTATTTCTTTCCTTCTGTTTTTGTGTGTGTGTGTGTGTGTGTGTGTGTGTGTGTGTCCAGGTGGTGAGCGGTGCAGGACGTTGCCATGGCGCTGCTGCGGATGAGGCTGAAGGTTCTGGTGACGGTGATGATGGTCAACCTCTTCATCTTCATCCTCATCTCCCGGCAGGGAAACCAGGACAAAAACGGGCGCAACAAGGTCCGCGTCCCAAACAAACCCTTCTGGTCCAAACTGGTTCCCAACCAGGCCTACTGGAACCGCCAGCAGCAGATTCTGGATCTCCAGCACAATCCCATCCTGATCGCTAACTACAGCTCCGCCGACATGCCTGATTGGCTTAACGGCACGAGTTTGACCTCTGACCCCTGCCAGCCTGACCTCAGGGTTACCACACAGGTGAAAGACTACAACTCCCTACCAGGCCGCTTCAAGGACTTCCTGCTTTACATGCGCTGCCGCTCCTACCCGCTTTTGGTGGATCAGCCTCATATCTGTAAGGATCCGCCTTACCTGCTGCTGGCCGTCAAATCCCTCGCTCCGCACTTCGACCGCCGCCAGGCCATCCGTCAGTCCTGGGGACGGGCGGGTGTTCTGGCCAACCGGACGGTGGTGACCGTTTTCCTGCTCGGTAACGCCACAGCGGTGGACCACCACCCGGATCTGTCCGGGATGCTGCGCTACGAGAGCGCCCGCCACAAGGACATCGTCCAGTGGGACTACCGGGATTCGTTCTTCAACCTGACCGTCAAAGAAGTGCTCTTCCTGGAGTGGATACAGACCCGCTGCCCCGGCGCTCGCTACATCTTCAAAGGCGACGACGACGTCTTCGTCAACACCTTCCGCATCCTGGACTTCCTCCGCGGCCTCTCGGGGCCCAAAGCCAGGGATTTGTTTGTGGGTGACGTGATCACCAACGCGGGGCCGCACCGCGACAAGAAGGTCAAGTACTTCATCCCAGAGAGCATGTATGTGGGGATGTACCCTCCGTACGCAGGGGGCGGCGGGTACCTTTACTCCGGAGACATAGCTGCTCGTCTACAAAATATATCGCAGCGCGTGACGCTCTACCCCATAGATGACGTCTACACAGGCATGTGCCTTAGGAAGCTAGGGCTGGCCCCCGGAAAACACAAGGGCTTCAGGACTTTTGACATAGAGGAGAAGTATCGGTCGAACCCCTGCGCCTACAAGAGCTTGATGCTCGTTCACCCCAGGACGCCGCAGGAGATGATCCAGATCTGGGCCTGGCTCAGCGACCCTGATCTGAACTGCCAGTAACAGCTCAGTGGCAGCCATTTTGTGTCAGGGCATTTTGGGTCTGACTGAAACTGTTACGATTGCCCTAGAGAAGACATTTTGGGGATGACTGTGCGGTACTGTCCAGTGTCAACTCACTGTTCTTGAAAGGTCAAAGTGACCAATGTTATTTTATTTCGGGTTGGTTCATGACTTTAAAGTTGGCAGCTTAAAGTTGTTAAGATATTATTGTCATGGTCACTTGGGGTCACCTAGCCTCAGCGCGGTGCGGTAAACGCATCGTACCCTTAAAAATGAGGAAGGACTGCATTATTAGTGCGTAGCTCCGTTTTCAAAATGGCCGTCATAGTATTTTGACTTGATTTGACTTGAGTCAGACTTCCGTAGACCCAGCTGACCCTGCTTTACCGTTGAATGAGCTCCACCCAAAGTGACCGTGTCTTTCTTTGCGTGCACATATTTATATTACGACTATTTATATGGCCTTTATAATGCTTTAACACTGTGTGTCAGCTCCGTGACGGAGCTTCTCGATGCTGTATTATATGAAGATGAAGACTGAGACTTTGGGCGTGTCCACCTGGGACTCTCTTCACAGCGCTTTCTCGTTTCGTCAATGGAAAGGACTCGCTGCTGCAGGTTATCGACAGCGCTGAGAGATTAGATTATGTTTTCAGCGCTCTGAGTGCCGAAATATTTCAAACTTTAGCAAAAGAGTGAAGTTCTTGAAACGGATTCAACCCAGTAGCCACGACTAGCTTCCCACATGCAGCTGTTTAGTGCTGCCAGCTGAAACAGAGGCTCCCGGTGGACACGCCCTTAATCGACGCTGGAGGCTACACTTGTGCTCCTATTCCCATCCTCACTCCTAGAAGTATTTACTTGTGACTCACTCCGTCTCAACCCCAACCCGTCTCCCCTGTGAAAGAATTGTGCAGAATGATGTTTTGTTCGCCCTCTCTGCTGTAAGCAAATGAAGAGCTCATTTCCAAAACACTATATTCATTTTTACTTGAAGTTCATCACACACGTTCTCTAAAATACAGAGGATCCGGTCTTCAGAAGTGTTATTATTTTGTCAAGGATTCTCGAGTCCCCTACTGTCCTTTAAAATATACTGTTATTTGTTTTGATTTTGTGTTTTCTGTCATTTGGGGAGAGAAGGTGTCACTTTTTTCAGCTGGTAGATATCTCATTTTATAACAAAACTCTTTAAATCATTACAAAGTTGGTGTTGAAATGGTGTGTTTCGGGTGGAGTGAGCGCATACTTTCAGGAAACGGAGGGATAGGAGCGTAGCCTCGCTCAGCTCAGCAGGTCTGGGCTTGGCTTGACATGGATAGAGAAATCCAAATGCTGTCTATTTCGCTTCAGGTTCTTGTACATCCCACTTTATCCCAAAAAAGAAACTGCTGGTATAAATCCTAAATGCATATTTTCACAAAGAGAGACATTATGTTTTCAAGCTACCAATGCAAAAGCTCCTGTCTGTAATACTTATTATAACCTGCCTCATGGTTGCCTGCGACTGTTTGTGTTAAAATGATTTGCTTGACTGTGTTATCGGTGCATCGGTGAGACGAAAATGCTTTGTTAAAAAAAATAGGCCAAACATGGTGTCACATCCAAAACCCACACTTAAGTAAGTTTCCGTTACTTGACAATGAAAATGCTCAAGATACTACGAGTCGATTGGCTCTGAGAAAATCACTGATCATTTGAAAGGTTTCATTCCAAAATGTTACATATCCAGTTTGGGGCGGGGAAAGCGTAACTTTGTTCTTTACTCAGTATTTTAACAAAAACACAAATGGTTACATCCTTTAAAAAGTGATTGTTTTACAAGTTAAGGACTCGTGATAGTTTATAACTGCAGTAATATTCAGTGAAGAATTTTACTTTCATTCCGGGAATTGTTTTGTCAGAATAGGTGTCACATTTTTTTTAAAACGGTGGATATCTCATTTTGGAATGAAAGTCTTCATTTTCTATCTAAGTTAAACGCTCGGCTCGCTACTGTATGGCTTTTGTCAGCACAAATGTTGTGTCTTTTATTCACTTTATGGAAGAAATGCTGCACATATTTACTTTGCGTCCATATTAAATAATTTGCTCCTTTTCATGTATGTGAGGCACAGTTACAAGACACTTGACGCGTATCATGGGTTTTTTTCAAATGCACCTAAAACGTTGTGTGTTGTGTTACCGTCGGAAACGAAGATTCGACAGTTAAATGACATCTAAAGAGAAATAGATGCTCGCTTCAGTCAGTTTCAGCGTGTGTTCTCATCTCTCACCCCCTGATAGAGAAGGTCAGACTTGAAAAAAAAGAGTGTTTTATATCGAATGTTTGTCTTGACTCCGGTTGGAGTCGGTTCACTTTCACTTTTATTCATTTCAAGTGGGTTTTCTTCAGTATTCAAATTTAAAAAGACCCAATCCCCTAAAGACAATAGTGAAAATAAAGGCTTTATCTATATTGTGTGACTGTCAGTGTCAGTTAGATGTTTGAATTGACCTTTGACCTCGGCCTGGGTAAAGAAAGGCAGTGCTTCAGAGGTTTTGCTCCTACACCTCTGTTAGAGCTCCCCCTGCTGGTCAGGTGGGTTGACTTCAAGCTGTAGGAGTTTCACACACACACACACACACACTGGCTACTCAAAGACTCACAGCCTTATTCCAGTACTTTCTAACTGCCTTGATGTCTTAACCATCCGTTCATCATCTTGGTCTTTGACTTTTTAGATACCTCGCTCTCATTTATGGCAACAGATCTCTCCTTTTTGCTACATTTAACTATCTGTGTTAGATACGGACCTGCGTGAAATGATATTTGTGAGATATTTATGGTTACTTTTAGTCTACTTTGGTGCCAGATGGATGGAGTTTGCCACACAGTTGGGCAACACAGAAGGTTGGCAGAAGATTTAGACAATCGCAGGGAAATATTCGAAAGTTGATTTTGTATATTTCTCTGCGATTGACAACTTACTGAATTGCCCTGATGAGGTAAAACCCACATATCTGGGCCTGCAAGTAGAGTAAAATAAACACTAAGAATTATTTACACAGCTTCTGTTTGATCTAGGTCTAGTCAGAGAAGAGATGAATTGGAAATATGAAAAGAAAGGAGACAAAAAAAAAGGCGGTTTGGAAAGTATTGGAGCGCGGCCAGAGACGGAGTAGAGCTGATTTCACCCTTCTGAAATATTTAACTCGAGGTGTCGCCTGTTGTCTTCATCCTCTCTGGGTCAGGTGTCCTCAAGATGCTCACTGGGGATTTTCACCGCTCGAATACCAAAAGCAGGTCACATTCTTGCCGTGCTGCACATGGGTGCTGTCTGCGGGCTACTTGAAATGTTTACATGTTTTAAATAGTCATTTTCACTTATTTTTTATAATCATTACGACTTTGTCCTTCAATTTACAGCCTGATGTTTCTGTCCTCTTGCCTCGTATGTCTGTTCTCCATCACTCCGCTTTTAATGGTCATTTTGCTTCACTGTTTTTTCCCCAGAGGTACTTTTCCTGTCCGAATTAGACGCACAATTTAGCTGGAAGTTTTGACAGTTTGTGCCACCCCCGGTCTCGGTAGCCATGATGTGTCATTTTCTGACCTTCTGCAGCTGCTGTTGTAGTTTTAATGGCTGTGATACTCACTGGGACACAACAGAAACCCAGTTGGGACGGAAGAACATCAAATTACCATTTACATAAATCTACAGTGTTCTTTTTTTTTTTATAGCTTTGAGAAAAAAAGAGATGTTCCATTGTCATGTCCGTCTGAGGGATGTAATACACAGGGCAACTTTTTGATCAACGTGACGGGGCAACATTCCCAGCAGTTGACATTAGTTGCATACATCTGCAATAAAATGTAACGAGGACAACAAGGAGTTACCATGTAATTGATTCAGGAGTGTCTTGGACAAATCCTCGCCCAAAAAATCCCCCAAAATTGCCACATCCTTTAATGTTGTAATTGTCAAGGCGGTTTCTCCGTTATCGTATCTTGTGCATTTCATCAACCACATGATTTGGATTTGGTATCATTCCTTTGTAAACCACAGAGAAACTTTGCCAGGCACTTCTGAGAAATGCTTGGACTCGCCCTTGGTTTCATAAGCCGTCAACTCATATTTACAAGGCTATATTTCACTGTACATCCCTGCATCGCTCGCCTAATATCGTGTCTATGTATCTCAGAAGGCTGTCGTTCCTTTGTGTAATACTTCCACTGCACTAATAAGAGATGATTACCAAAATTGTGCCTGATGTTCGTTTGTTTGTATGTTTGTATGTTTGTATGTTTGTATGTATGTATGTATGTATGTATGTATGTATAAGAATATTCCTAAACCACATCAAGTGTGATCGCTTTTCTATGACCTAGAATGACTTGATTATTTCAATAAAGTATATTTTGCTGTTTTTGTAAGTTCTGCTCAACGCAATTTTATTTCATACAAAAACATCTTATGAATGAAAACACCTATAACAGAAATTCACAATCTATGGATCCATTTGCATCAGTGGCAAGCAAAGTTTTTTTAATTTAAACGCTATTTCCAAACATGCCACAAGTCTAAGTGCAACATGTAAAACACAAACTTAATAATACAGATGGTTCTCTAACCAGTACGTACTGTAATCTGTGTACAAATGAGATGAACGATCATTGCAATTCACACTGTCCAATCACTTCTGCCATCACATGTATTTTGGGAGGTGATACCTCCATGCCAGTCTGCAGGTTGGCTCTCCATATCCAATCATATTAAAACATTTACATCTTTTTGGAGCATCAGATGTCAGTATCAGGTAAGTTGGCAAATACAGAAAAGCACACAAGTCCTTAGAAACCTTGTCATAATTTTATCAGCTCAGCAGCAGTTTTTAGTGCAGATGAAGAATCTCACCAGCAGAGGGCAGCAGTGGTGTGTGAACACAGCTTACAATACAACTGATCAGAGGCCTGAAAACACACACTGACTGAAACTATATATGTACCCTGATGAAGGCATGTAAGCCGAAACACGTCGGGTAAGCCAATACATTAAAGGCTTTTTAATAGTTTTCACTGCAAAAAGGCTGCCTTGGTACCATTTTTTGAGAATAGCCCTTTTTTTTACATCTTTACATTTTGCATCTTCCAGCACTCGAGGCCATGATCTATTTCTTTTCATGATTTAACTCCCTGGTTTCCAAGAGCACCTTTTTTGACACCAGAAACTTTTTTTATGGACAATGCAGCGCTCCTTCTCTTCTATATAATACTATATCTGTACCCGGGGATTGCATTGCTATTGTTAGTTCCTAATTGTACCTGTTTGTGTACATTCCAGTTTTTATTGATCATTCATGTTAGAGGTACTTAGACCCATCAATCATTCTCAGGCCAATCACAGATGCACCCTGTATGTTGGTATCAGGGTGGTTGGTGGTTGTGTTTCGGGGGGTTTGGTCTGTCATCAGTTATGTGGATGGGAGTTGTGACGCACAAAAAAGCCACATATCTTGTTTTGGCACAGGTATTCTGTGTATGTTCTCTTATAAACTGACCTGCTCATCAGCTTTATTCACTTCTGTGTGTCTTTTTCTGTTAGTGTAGACTGTTATTATACATTTTCCAGTAAATAACAACAGTAAATGTGATCCTTTATTGATCCTCATCCTTTTTGATCACAATAATGCTGGCATTGGCCCAAAAAGTTCAAGCACACACATAGCTTGCAATAATGAACAGTAGGCTATTGACTACACACACAAAAATTGTTTTTGCAGCAAATTAGGGAATAGGGTGAGATTGACAGACACAACACACTCCTGCAACACACACAAGTGGGTTTTCTCCCTGTCAGTAGGGAGCAGAAACAAACTCGTTGCCCTTTCCTCTCAAAGGTGTTTACCCTCCACCTCTTCACACAGGGATCAGGGAAGGATGGGAGACGGTCGTCATGACGACCGAATTCCCAAGGCGGTGGCAGTCATCGGCTGGTACAGGTGTGGGAGCACAAGATGTTCACAATAGTTTCTCTGTGTGTGTGTGTGTGTGTGTGTGTGTGTGTGCGCCTGCGTTCTCTCGACACTCGTTGCATACCATTATTTCACTGATAATGATCCCATGGCCTTTTAAGGGAAAGACATTTAAAAAAGATAAACGACTCTTGGGCCCCTGCTCTGTTTTTCCTGATCTTTGCCAGGAGAGCTCTTGTAAAACTATCTCAGCCAAAAAAAGCCCACAGCCGCTGCACCGCTGGGCCGGATAGATTTCACAGAAGCACGATAACTTTTAGAGTTTCTTACAGTCAACTGAAATGAAAAATGACAAAATTCCCCCATTGTATAATATACACATATTTAACAATAAAACAGCAAACAATAAAAATGTTTATTTCTCAGATTTTTACATCAACATCCCATTACTTTTACTTCCTAAGATAAGATAAGATAAGATGAGATAAGATGAGATAAGATAAGATAAGATAAGATAAGATAAGATAAGATAAGATAAGAATGCAGGTTATTGATCCTCTAGGGAAATTCAGGTGTCACAGCAGCAATTGGCAAAGGTAATACGAATCGTACAGGAAAGGTAATAAGAAAGGTGATATAAATAAATATAAAACTATAAAAAGTTTTTTCTTTTTCTTTTCTTTCTTTTTTCTTTTATCTTTTTATAGTTTCTAGTTTTATATTGTTCCTGGGAAACAATTTATTTTTAACGGTTACTTCGTACATAAGGCGTACATAAAAATTCCTACCAATAAAACCACCACAGATTTTTGAACAATCCCCCCTCCACCTCTCCTCCTATCATATAAAATCTGCAACTTCACAACTTTCAGAGTGACATGAATGGTACGGTTGTGCATCTACACCCTGTTTCCTTTTCCTAAGACGCTACAGCTGCCTCCCGATCGCTGGAATTGATTAATTTTGAAGAGTACCAAATCTGTGACTCTGCTCAAGATTATGCGCAAAGAATTTTTCAACTTTCAAACAGTCTCTTCTCATGTTATGTCCAGCTCCAACATCCAACAACAACTGTTTCAACTGGACATATGCCGAATTACAGAAGCAACACACCATCAAAATGCCTTTAAGTTGCGGGTCAGGTGCTTGTTTCTGTGGCAACATTGCTGTATTTAAATCTAGCAATAATTCCCTATCCTACTCTGATCATATGGGTACAATGGTGATGCAAACGTACCCATAATCACGGTGAAAGATGGTTTGACTTTTCTACAACAGTTACCGATGCATGTGCACTGATGCAAAAGTTCTGTGCATAAGAATAAAAACAACAGGAGAAGACACGGGGCTTTCACAAGAGGCTCGCTGTGCTTTATGGAAATTATCCGCATGGTTCGAATGTGTCTTTACCCAATCAGATTGCCTGGATGAAACTCCAGGTTTGAATAATTTAACTCGGTCCGAGGAAGAGACTAAATTTATTCAATTGGCGCTCTGGGCTGAAAAGGTTTAGGGATAAATAATACTGAGCTGAATGCTTCACTGTGAAATAAATACAGCGGGTTTGCCATCACATCTGCGGAATATCAAAATATCCGTTCAAATCGTCTTGATGTGCTTAAACCTAGGAGAGTGGTTTTGGTCAGGAATGAAAAGCTGCTTTCTCGTTCCTCCATTTCTACCCTTTTGTGGACACAGCAGGATTATAGGATGTTCCAGATGAGACCAGACCTGGAAAAAACATAACATTCGCAAACACTTAATGGTTTGCATTCACTTGCATAGGTGCCAGGTGGGCGGGGTTTGCCACATAGGAACACATATAGGACACACGACTACAGGCAAAAAGGACTGACAATCACAGGAAAGTGTTTGAAAGTCGACTGATCCTGCCTCTCTGTGATTGACACGATCTGAACTGTTTTGATGCAGGAAGCCCCGCCCACCCGGTGCGCCCACGCAGCGTAAAACAAACACAAGGAATCATTTGCCGCTGCTTGTTGACCCAGGTCTGGACGGGGCTGAATCAGAGAGCGACAGCTGAGTCATTCTGTCCGCCGAGCCCGTTTCCACTTGCTTTTCCAACATGTTTTTCAGCACATTCAACTTGGCGCTCTTCACCGAGAGCTTGGAATTCTGTCTTGGCTCAGTCGAAAATACACTTTGTCATGGATTTGCTGGGCTTCTCTCTCTTCATCCTCTCTCTGTTTATTTATCTCTCTTTCTCTGTTTGGCTTTACTCATCAGTTTACGCCCATGGCTAGCATGCAGCAGATGTCACTGAAGCATTTCACTTGCTGTGAGAGTAATATTCACGTATTGCATTGAATATAGTAAGGGTTTATCTATATAGTGATTAGGAGCAATGTTTGGGTACCACTTTAATTCTACTGGATGTTGGAAGATGCTTGATGCTGATTGGTCAGTAGGCTACAGACTTTAGTCATTTAGACATTTTGCTGCAATGAGAAACAGCTGCAACCTTTTCATTTTGTTAATAAAATCATTATTTTCATTGCACATTGCCATCCTGAGGATTATTGTGCTTATTGTACAAAACAAGACAGCGAGCTCGCAAACCAGGTGTGTGTGCATTTCTGTGTGTGTGTGTGTGTGTGCGTGTACACACACAGGTCTGCAGCATACTCCCTTGCAAAACAGCTTTTTCATAACACATTTTCATTCCATTCATATTGAATCATAATATCATAACTGGAATAAAGGGAGCGATGACTCAGCCCAAACACACAGTCATTTGCATTTCAATCAATTGATTCGGTTGTGATTGGATAACGACAGAGAAGAGCTGAGCTGACCACATCCAGCGTGTACCTCTGACTCACTTAGATGACATCATCAGCGCGCTGCCGGGAAGCCGGGATGATAAAGTCGAGGTTAAGTTCTCGCAAATTGAAGGGAGCAGCGTTTCTCTCTGTCACGCTCACTCACACACACACACACACACACACACACTACACTGTCTCACACCACACTCTGTCACATACACACACACATACACTCTACACTACACTCTTACACACACACAGACACACACACACACAATGACACATACATACGCACACAGGCATACACACCCACACCTACACACATGCTACATTTTGGCATTATACTCTCTCATATACACAAACTACACTCTAACACACACGCAGGCACACATTGACACACACAAACACACACATGCAGGGACACACATACACACACATGCACACACACACTGATGAGCTAGTCTGTACTCCAGGGTCCCAGGAGGTGAGACTTCTTCATCTATCACTGAGATGAATGTAATCTCTGTGGGACTGAAGCAGCAGCACCTATTGCTCATCACCATCCACAAACACACACACACACCCTTTCTCTCCCCCTCTCTTTCTCACTTGCCATCTCACACACACACACACACACACACACACACACCATACATATTTAAAGCTTGTAGAAGCTATAGAAAGCCTCTGGCATCAACCAGCGCCCACAGATAAAAAGTAAGAAGAAAAGTTTTCCAACAAAGCGCCGAATCCTTTGGGCTGAATGGTTCTGAATCCAGCAGTGTTTTGTTGGAGGAAGAGATTAATCATGCAGAGCGCTTCCGACGCCTGGCTCACTCCAACAGCACCTTCATCATGAAAGAAGAAGAAGAAGAAGAAGAAGAAGAGGAAGAAGAAGAAGAAGAAGAAGAAGAAGAAGGGGAAGAAGAAGAAGAAGAAGAAGAAGAAGAAGAAGAAGAAGAAGAAGAAGAAGAAGAAGAAGAAGAAGAAGAAGGGGAAGAATGTAGACAGAGGAAATGTTTTGTTGTGTTTGTGGTTTGTGGTTCTCTGAGAGTGTGAGACGATAATACCAGAACAGACGTCAATGGAAGAAATATTTGTTATATTTCTAAGTTTTTCATAATAATAGTTACATTTGTACATAGTACATACGGCAATACTGTAAGTAACAACTGTAAGAAAAACCATACATGTCAGGAAGTTTGAGGTTTGTACAGATCAGTGTGTGTTTTGGTTTTGTGTTTACAGTTTGGGGAAAATGGAGCATTATTTCAGGAAATGTGTGGGAAAGCAGTTGGGAAAAACTGTAATAAAAGTAAAGTATAAGAAAGTGAACATAGGGTTGTGATCAAATGATTCAAGAAAAACTAGAACTGTGTATTATATGTTATGCATGAGCAGTCATGTGAGAAACTCTCTATAATATACAGTATTTAAACAAAAAATTCTCTCTGACATCTCTGGATTCCTATAAGCGGAGACTTTGGAAAGCTTCGTGTTTTTCCAGTCTGGAACGGGCTGAGTGGAGGAAGCAGTAAGTCACAGGGAGAGTGGAGGCTGATCAGTGGAGGGTGTGAGTCACTTCTCCGCTCCAAAGCTCCACTTTTCAGCTAAATCCATTTGTTTATGCACTAAAAGGCTGGAAACTTCTGTCTTTTTTGTTTAAAAACCATTTTACAACAGGTACCTTCAGCCAAGCGATCTGATTGGTCCAAGACATGTGTTCCAACCATGCTGATAATCCTCATAAAGCTTTATTGGTTATCAAATGTTCTGGTAAAAAGTAAGATAGTAATCTTTCCTGTGTTCTCCTTATTCTTCTCCACAGCTTTGAAGAAAACATTTTGGTCTGAACACATTTTGGTAACCATTGTATAAAAGCCAAAATACCCATACGGATGTTGTTTTCTGGGATTATGGGTATTTTCATCAACGTTGTACCAACAATCACTGAAAGGATATATTGTTGCTACAATGAAGTTTGTATGATTTTGGGTGCGATCACACCTACAGTTTGTTTTCTTTGATCCGATTTGGTTCATTTAGGTTCACACTGACCAATTACAAGCAAACCAGGGCTTGTAAACAGAAGTCACATGACTCACAAGTAGCTTGTTTATTGGACACAGTTTTGGTGACCGGTCATCCTGCAGGTTAGAGATTCTGTCGGCAGGCGGAGTCAAAACAAATCTGATTCCGGTTCCTGTAACTTAAGCTGAGCATGATGGACTTGTCTGCCTTCCTTGCTGTAATTTCCCTTCTCTGGTGTTCGGACCAGTTAAGAACACATGAAACAGCCGAGTTTGAGCATATATAAAGAGCATGAGGAGCTGCTGGCTATCAGATGTCAACATCCGTCTCCTTATACCCATAAAACCTTGCGGTTTGGGGCCCTTTCCTGTAGTTGGTGTGGATTACGTTCTCACTCCGAACAAACCACACTGCAGTTTGCTTGGAAGAGGACAGACACTCTGCATTGAATGGCAATTCTCTTACTGTACCTGTTGAAGAGAACTGAAATAAAGGAATAAACTGCTTCAAACACACTTGAACGAACACACACTTAGCGTGACATATGGCCTTCAAAATGGACTTTTATTTACTTCTTTTTTTTATTTTATTTTATTTTATTTTTCTTAATTATCAGTGGCCACAAATAGATCCAAATTCCAAACGTATAGGAAATATAAGAATCAGCATAACAGCTTAAAGGTTTGAATAAATGTCTGTCATTTAGTGAATCTGGGTTGGGGTCAATTCATGAATGAACTCATCAATTCCAATTCTTCAACTGAGGAATTGGAATTTGAAAAACCTACAGGAAACAGAATTGGAATTGAACTGGAATTTCAGGAAATTGTATTTAATTAAATGAATTTCTGTACAATTCCATGTTTTTTCTTACCACATATCTGAAATTAAAAAAAAAATATTATCAATACTGAATATCATAAAATGTTAAAAGGACCTTTCAGGTGGTTTTTGATGCATAACATGTAATTGTAATACATACATTATGACTGAATGTACTGGATGTGTTTAACTGTCTTTTATTTGATTCATAATGTTTAGCAAGTCAAGACAAACTCTCTTAGAAGTGGAATTTCATGGAATTTCATGGAATTTCATGGAATTCAATTTTGTTTCCTGTCATTCCAATTCAATTCCAATTCTATTTCCTTTGAGCTGGGTGCAATTTCAACTCTAACTCCAGGAATTGAGCTGGAATTTACCATGCATTCTCAGTCCAGTTCATCAATGTCCCCAAACCTGCAGTGAATGCTTTTATTCAACGTGCCTTGCAGTGGAGCGACAACCACTTAACTGAAGAAGCTCTGATAACGGTAATAAAAATAATGAAGCTGCGTATAAACACTCACCCTTGAGACGCAGGTTATACCCAGTATCGCCTGCCACAGTCTGCCTCGCCCTGCACATCGCCACCATAAAGTGTTTCCTGTGCAGAGGAAGGCTATCTAGGGCACAGAGGGAGTGGGCAATTTACTGTAACACTGTGAAGTTAGTATTGGAACAGTGTCCTGCAGGCGGGGGTAGTTAAGATGGATGACCCATCTCCCTGTTTTAATGAACATCGCTTCTCTTCTCTAGTCTGGGGAGGGAACTTGTGCTCTGAATCTCTGCATCCTTCAGGGGGAAGAGAAAAGACGAGGGAAGGAGGGGGGGATTTTAGAGAGACGGAGGGGGAGAAATAGAGAGGTATTGGGGAAGCGGAGGACATGATACAGCCTAGGAGATGTTGCATGAGAAAGATGGAGAAAGGAGGGAAAAGGAAAGAAAGGCAGAAGGGGGAAAGAGTTAAAGAGAGATATGGAGAATGGGAGAAAGGGTGGGAAAGAGAGGCAGAGTCAGTACAGGGAGAGAGAGGGGGAAAGAAGAGAAAAATATAGAGAAAAGGAGAGAAAGAGTCAGACAGAGAGCTAGAGAGAGGAAATGAAAGATAGCGAGAAGGAGAGGAAGAGGTGTGCAGAGGGAAATGAAGGTACGAAGCAGAGAGCCCCCTGGTGAGTTGTTGCTCAGGATATCATCGCCCCGACTCCGGGAACCAAAAGGATCAAAACACACAGATTGCATTCAGGCTGGGCAGAGTGTCGCCGCAGAGCGCTGGGTCGACTAACAATGTGCATGAAGCCACTTTGTCTCGGCTCCGCCCCCCTGCAGCAACCAGGAAGTGGAGAGGAAGAACCTGTACCTGCCAAAACAAGCGGTCGTTTGCAACAGATTGGTTTTATAATTGAGACACAATATTGGACAAATGTGAAAGAAATTGGAGATTATTTTAGGATACATTATTAATATTAATATTGATAGCAAAAGGGATAGCTACATGAAAGACATGAAAATCGCGACCCACAGGATCCGCAATCTCTAAAGACAAAATATAGGTGAAAACTGAGATATTAGCTCTAAGATTGAAAACCTCCAGTGAGGAAAAAGTAAACTCTTGAGCTGTATACCTAAAGTCCAAGGCACTCTAAATCCAGTAAGGAGGGAAGAGACTAAAGCTTGAAATAAAAAAAAAACCTTTACTATCATGGCTTTGAGCCAACGCGTTTTGACCATAAGGTCTTCATCAGGGCAAGACTGGCTCCACAATGAGCAAGTCACAATTTAAAAGTACTACAGCCAATTAAAGACTATCAATCGGACACATGCAAAATGTCTGTGTAAAGACAGTGGAGGACCAAACCCAGGAAAAATAGGTGAAATGTCCCCTTGAGTTACAGTATCCTCTAATTCAGTGGTTCTCAACATGGGGTCCGGGGACCACCAGGGGTCCTTGAGAGGGTTCCAGCAAATTGATGAATTGTTAAACTTCAGCATTATTTCATTTACAAGAAGTTAACACAATTAGAGAATGTAGAAGAAAGACTGTTTTGATCATAGTTTCTCTGTTATCTCTCTACCTACAGTACAGATAGTCATGGAATTCTGGACAAAATCATATCTAACAAAAAAAATATCCTCAGATTTGGGTTCGAGAGACAAAATCTCATTAAATGGGGGTCCATGGGCCTAATGTTTACTAAATTAGGGGTCCTCAAAATGAAAAAGGTTGAGAATCACTGTCCTAATTGACACAAACTACAAAGTCACATTTGCAGGATAGAGACAAGTAAGCCAGCTAATTACAGCAGAAATCCAACAGTTTCGTCCAGTGAAAAGGTAATACAGTATATCATGATGCAAAATAGTGGAATAATAATATCACTTTGTCATTTGCTTTTTTGGCTTAAGAATGAAGCTTTTCAGCCTTCATAGCTTGCAATACTCACAGGTACACGCTCATAGCAGAGTAGGGGCAGCAGTAGCTATGGGGCAGAAAAAAATCATACGTATTTTCCCTTTAAAGAGATGATTTTGGGATAACTTTTGGGGCTGCTCATTTTTCATGAACTCGCAATCTGGGATCTGCAGAGTTCGCTTATCACAGCATCTTTAATTTCCTTCCTAAAACGTTATTATTATTGATGATTAGACACAGCTCCTTAAAGAAAAATATCCTAAATCTCTCTGCACATCTTGACTCCCTCTCTTCTTAAATTCATCTCCCTCCGTCTACGGCTCCCTCCATCTGTCTCTGTCATCCTTTCTGTCTGCACGACCGCTCTCCTCCTCCTCTATCCTCACCTCTCCTCTTTCTTCTCTTTTCTTCTTCTTCTTATCTTGTCCTCTCCTCTTCATCCCTGTCCTATCCTCTCCCTTGTTAAATCAAGTCAAATTTTTAAACCGCTTCTAACACCTTCTCTTTTTTTTCCCACTCTATCCTCCTCCTCCCTCCCTCCCTCCCTCCCTCCCTCTTTCCCCTCAGATGACCGGACCTGCAGGGTGGTGGAGTGTTTGCCATGCCATCGTTCTCTCATCACACACAGCTCCACCCGTGTTAAAACTGCCTTCTCACCGTGTCAAACCAAACAAACGCAATAAAGCGCGCCGTATCTTTAGGCTTTAGTCTGCTTTCGTGGCCCTGGACGATAAGATAATGTTTCACAGTGCGACTGTTTCATCTCCCACAGAAAAGCAGACGTGGTTTTAACACCTAATTTAACACAGACTTTGGAATCAAGTCACAGAAAAAAGTTGAAATGGATATTTTTGTTGGTACGTGGAGAGGTGTTAAGATCTCCACCCTCCTCCTCCCAAACCCCCGCTGGCCAAACTGATTCCCACAACAACCTTCTCTGTTGTGTCTCCTCTGCTCTGCGGGGTTTCCTCCTGATACCTGGATCTCTGAGGACCTGGTTGGGCCCACCTACAGTGTTTCATCTCAGCGTTATAAACCCCCGGATCCTCTGAATGCCTGGAATGTTTGGAGGAGAGTTATCTGCCCCGATTGGTTTCAGGTATGGAACTGGTTGGTACTATCTGCTTAATTTGGGCTGAAGCTGCTCTGATTTTAAGAAGCAGTGACGTGCTCAGAGAAGTTGTTGTGGTTCAATCTGGTTAAATCGTACCACAATCTTCTCCCTTGTGTCTTCTCCTACTCTGTCTCCCCCTCAGCCTTCCTGCTGTTTGAATAAAGAGCAAACACTAAAGGGAGTGGAGACGATCACGCTCCTTTAAAGTAATAATCTGCAACATTTTCAGATGTCTGTTTTGCTGCTCTCCATTGTGGCTTGATAGAAAACAAGAGTGATTCAACCTAGATCCAGTTCATGAAAGCTTTAACATTTGCTGTTCTAAACATCCGGAGTCTGGTAGCTCTTTACTGCGGAAAAATCGATCGTGCGGTGTGCGGGAAGTGATGCGTTTCATGTTTCCTGCAGCAGCAACAGCGGTTTGTTTGGAATAAACAGAAGAAGAAGAACTGGGTAGTTAGCATGAGCAGCGATAGCCATTATAGCTGAACAGACAAAGAACAGAGCGCCACCTACAGAAACTCAAACTGCATCAACAGAAAATCCAAGGAAAAAGACGTCACAGTCCCGCCCACACTGTTTGATTGACAGGTGATCTCTGGGAAGTGCAGTGCAGAAACACCACAGCAATGAGCACTTAGCAACAAAGTAAAAAAAAAACAAGGAACTCAAGGATTACCACTTTTAAAAAATGGCCATTTAGTGCAAGCGACACTGAGACAACCCTGAAAGATGCAATGTCCAAGTTTAGTGTCAGCTCCTTGTTAGTTAAATTGAGGAAAGTGTTTGAAATTCCCTTTCAACAGAACGGTCTGTTTGGAAAAGTAATGAATTGAATTACTCTAATTGAATTACCCAGGAGGCCCATGTTTGCTGAGGATAATTGAATTGGTTGTTGTTAGAAACACTTCAAATGCTTGACTTTCAAAGGAACAGCGGCTCCTAGGTGAGTCGCTCAAGTCAGTAACGCACTAACACACTTAAAGCACTTATGTTGCATGTGTCAGTAGAAGAAGAATAATGCTGGTTAACAATACTACCAGCAAGCTGAGTTCTCTGTGCACACACTCGTATGCATAAACAGGGCATGCATACATTCACATAGGCAAACACACTTACACACACACACACACACACACACAGGGAAGGAGAGAGAATGCTCTGTCATAGCCGTTTAGCGTCACTTCGGTCCTCAGAGTGCTCTCTGCATACTGAAATAGCGAGAAGCCCGGAGCGATTCAGCCGCCCCACTAATGATCCGTGTCCATAACAGAGCTATCATCAGCCCCAAGTGGAAATTTTTATCATTTTTTGTGGTATTTTTGGCTGACAATCTGTGGAAAGTCTCTGAAACTGTGGGGAGTTTCTTTTTGGCCATAAAATGTACTTCCATCCCGTACAATAGCAATAATACCCCAGAGGGTGTTTTTTTACTGTGATTAGAGATATGACAGTGATGCAGAGGGTGCGAGGAGCAGCCAAGTTTCTTAAAAGTCGTTTTCTTCAAAGCAGTATACATATAAAAAGCAGGAGAAAACAATAAAGCTTGCTAACTAGCTCCCTGGTTACACAAGAGTCATATAAGGTACAGTATAGTATAGTATAGCAGCCAATAAAGCACAGCTAGCCGTGTGTGCATGGGCATAAAAATATGTTTTTGTGCATATGAAAGCAAATGTTTCCGGAGTCTGAAGATTCCTCTAACCCTCCACTATAGTGTGTGTGTGTGTGGCTGATGATTTTTCTTCTTAACCTGGAGCAGTGGGTGTTTCCTGGCTAGGCATATACTGTATGTTAGATTGATTAGTGCTGATTTGTGTATCTTTTTTCCAACTCTACTCATTGCTACAACTTTTTACAAAATAAGGTCTTTGATCAATGTTCTGTTAGAAGATTGGTGTTGCGCAGATTCTGTCCAATCAGTCATGATGTCAAATCGTGGCTGTGATCATCCTAAAAGTCTTGTACACTGCACATTTTTCCAGCATTAATAAGTGTTGCTTTTTCCGTGATAATTAGTTGGAGTTGACAAGTATTGATTCAATGGCTGCTCAAAACTACCAAAAGTGTTAAATTAATTTTGATGGGTATGGACTTATATACTTTAAACACCAGCACAGTGTTGATTTTTAACACTGATATTTTGCCTTGCAGCCGTTCCATCTCTCTGTATCCTATTTTTATTGTATTCATTATGGTGCATGCTAATACATTAGCATCGGCAGTATGTTTAGTAGAAGGTATAAACTAGCTTTAGCATCATCTCAAAACTACTATAGCACTTATAGCACTTCACCTTCACTTATCAATTAACTACCAATTGTCTCACTGCACATTGATAAATTGATCCAAGAGCTTATTTGCCATAAGTGTTGCTGTACTATCTTAACTCGTACCATCTGTCCCTCTGTGGCCTGGGAACCCAGATGTGAAATGAGGGATCACCCCGACTGTGACCCACAGTCAACTACCATCTGGTTCAAGTTACCTTCAGTTCAGTTTAGACTAGTATGACACCAGTTACGTATCTGCTTATCTATTGTGTCACTTTGTCCATGTATGGGAAAGTTTGACCACAGTGTATTTTAATTTAAGGCATGTGTAACTTTTCTTCATGTGAAGTTGTCAACGCCACCCTCTGCTCCATAATCCCATGATGCAACACAGACTCTAAAAAAAACATAGCCAGCATACATATTACTGAACAAATTACTCTGAAAATGAACATATCAAACAAAAAAATCTGAACATATCACTCTACAAATATACTATAAGTGAATGATGAAACAAATGGGCAGCAGGGTGGTGTAGTGAGCAGGGAGACTGAGCTTCGACCTCTGACCTCTCTGTGGAGGGGTCAAGCAACAAGACAATTTCCCTACAGAGATCAATGGCGTATCACATTATCATCAATATTCACCATATTTCTCTGGCCTGAACCATAAGGTGCATGGATTTTAAACCTCCCCTCCACTAATAGCAAATTACACTTCCAAAACAAAAATGGGCCAGATCAGCGGTACAAGCTGCATACCATGTAATGTTACAGGTTCAACTCCAACTTATGACTCTTGTCGCCACAGGTGGGGACTCGAGTCTGGATTTTAATTGCTTGAGACTTGGCTTGATGCACGAAGAGAGTTCTTGAGACTTGACTTGGGTTCTGGTGACTCGGGACTTGTCTTGATGACTTGAAAAGGTTTCTAAAGTCTTGACAAAAGATCTTGTGTTTGTGTAAATGACTTAGATTGAAAGTTAGTTATTGAAGGAGTTATTGAAGTTGAAACTGATTATAGAAATCAAACATCAAAAAACAAACAACAAAAATCATGATGCTCTTACCAAGTTTTTATCCTATTAAAACCATATTGCATTGAAAAGTCCTAGCTATTTAGTTTTCCTTAAGATATTAACTTGATACTGAACTCCTGATTTGTTCAGACTTGACTTGGTGTTCTACATTTAGACTTGAGACTTGACTTGAGACTTGTGCCTCAAGACTTGAGACTGACTTGAGACTCCAGCAAAGTCGACTTGGTCACACCTCTACTTCTCACATATTATCCCCTCTCTCTCTCTCCACTCAACACTATCTAATAAAGAAATACCATAAAAAGTAATAATGAAAAAGCAATAATGAAACAGGACCAGAATAGAGGCTGTATCTCAGTTCATCTCTTAATAACTGATGTCCGTGTCTTTATGGTGAAATAAAGAGACGGTGATATGAGACGTTTTACAACCGGAGCTGCCTGGAACGGCTCACATTTACAGCCGACCGCAGCTGAGTTGGTCTTTTCCAGAGAACAGAGGGAGGAGAGAGGTGTAGAAATCTCTCCCTCTGTGAGCTGCCATACCCCCTGCCTCTGCGTTGGATCAGTCCGTGTTATTACACCTGCAAGCAATGAGTGGGCCAGCGAGATCCGCCGCACACTGGGGCTCAACGGAGGAGAATATTAGGCTTCCCTCTGCTACGCTCTCTCCCTTCGTCCCTCTCCTTTTTCCTTTCGCATGCAGCTATTTTTCTCCCCACTCCTTTATTTTTCATGCTTTTATTTTAAACGTTATCTAAGGACAGTTGGATGCACCTGCATGCTCCGTTTCCGCAACGCCCTCCTTCATGTTCACAGACTCACACTTCCACAGGACCAGCTGGGGGTTGAGTGCCTTGCTCAGGGGCAGTTTGACGGTAGTTGTAGTTTGACAGTAGTTGTTGACAGAGGGGACTCAATACTCAATACCTCCACCTCCATTTTTCTGCTCTCATTCTTGTTCTTGTCATTTCCCTTTATGTAAATCTTCTCTCAAATACATAAACGCAGCATCTTGTTTTATTTGCTCTGTCTCCCTTCTCCCCCCACCTGTTTTCTTCCAATCTTCTGTCTTTCTCGCTCCAGCATTTGCTGCCATTGCTTATAGTCAACGTGGAAACGCTGCCAAGACAAGTAAGTGTTCCCGCCCCTCTCTCCTGCCTTCAATATGTTTGGACAGGCAAGGAGAAAAACTCCTGATAATAAACTCCAGAACAGATCAATTATGCCCTCGCTCTTCCAACAGCCTCTCCCTGTGCTAATCTCGATGTGAGAGAGACGGAGCAAAGCTTTCGCCAAAGGTCAGTGACTCTTGAGATCCTGCAGATTGTGGAAACCTGTTGTGGTTTGTTGCAAGCGTCGCTTTAAGTGATAGAAATGTGAGGCAGCCATGGGACAGCTTCGCCCAGTTCTTAGTCCATCATATACTGAGACAGTGTCGTGCAGATTGCTCAAAACAACATCAGCTGATATCTAAAGAAACAAAAATGAGAACCAAGGCAGCTCCTCATGAGGTGAAACATTCAAAAAAAAACCTTTATATTGCATGTATACTTCATAATAAGATGTCATCCTTCATCAGGGAGGGAAAGGATGGATCAACTGATATCTGTGTTGAGGATGGAATACGGTCAACACAGCGATGAGGGATTATGGGTACGATGGTGATGCAATAGGTATGAGATGCACCTGAGAACAGTTGGCAGCACTGAAGTTCCCATCGCCACAGTAAGAAACGTCCTCAAGGCGATTCTGGCTTTAATACAACAGTTACCAACACATGTACTGACTGACTGAGAGGTTTTACACATACATAAGAAAAATAAACAAGAGAAAACAAGAAAGATAGCAACCGATATGGGAGTTATCAGCACAGTTGGCCTTCAACCAATCAGATTACTCGTCTGAAACTACCCGCTGTATAAAGTTCACTGAACCAAATGACAACTGTCAAATGTGATTTAGCGATCACTGGCAACTTACTGGCCGTGATGCATCGGCAACATTTGGCAACAGAGATGGGTGATGTCAGAAAAAGACAAAAACACTGCGCTCAAGACTGAATTAGGTGCATACCGCCATATTTAGAGTGAAAATCTTGCAAAAAGAAAGGCTTTGCAGACTGAAAGATGACTGACGATCTCTACTGCGATTGAAAAAAATGTAATTGATCAGCATGATTTACAGCAGCTGGCCGCCAGTTGTGAGAGACGTTTTAGGTTTTATACACTTATCATGAAAGCTTTATGCTGAAATGTCTCTATCATCACTCATGCTGACCAATTACCTTTTTTTTCAATCCCAACAGAGATTCAGTCATCTTTTAGAGTGCGAAGCCTTTCTTTCCCCAAGATAATCTTGATAGCAATCATGTACAACAGTATATTCTCATCATACCTTTGTTTCTTACAGCTCAGTCTGTAATCAACACTGACATTCCCCTTCCAGCCTCTTCTTGTACCCGTTGAAAGAAATATTGCCCTTCTGCATTGCCAGTACATGTTTTTTGAGTATCATCAGTTTTAGATATGCTTACTTCAGTTTGAGGTGTCATAAGGAAACATGCAAATGCACTGTTTAATATCCATGATGCTGCTTTAAATGCAACTGTCAGGAACACTTTCTGAGCACGTACTCTTCGCCATGAACTTATGACCTTAAGACACGGCAGCAACTGTTCCTCACAACGCAAACGGACGAGGGAATGGGGCTCCAAAATGATTCGCTCGGATCTGTCGGTTAATATCTTTTTTAGCTTTGATTCTCCCTGTGTTTCTCAGCGCAGAGAGACGATTTGTTTTGCCGCTCCCTCAGAGTGACTGCTGCAGCAGATAAATCACTGTCTTATTTCTGTCTCCTGGAACAGTGGAGGAGGCTTTCACAGCTGATACTGTACAGACAGGAGCTGCTCTTATCTCTTTGGAGACGAGGGAGAGAAAATTGAAGTTCTCTGTCTTTCGATATTTTTTTTTCCCTGACAAGCCAGCCGGGGGGAGAAGAAGAAGCATTAAACGATAGCCTAATATTCATCTTGGCTCAACAAGAAAGGGGAGGATTCACAGCCACCTGTTCCCAGCTTGACACCCTCATCTAAGTGACACATAAACAAAACCGACATCTGATTCTTGTGCTTTTTGAAGCACCTCTGCTGCTCTGAACCCCCAGCGACTCCCAGAGGAATCGGTCCCAGGGCTTTTCATGAAAACACAGTTTCACCTCCTTATTAGCAACACTTGGCTTCTGTTTCTGCAAGCTGCTGCTGCTGCTGCAATTTCTCATCCCGAAGTGTTTGAGCTAAATGATAAATGGAGACCAGAGGATAATTACATGATTACTGCTGATTTAAATATTTAGGTCTTTCATGGTTCATAAGCTGTTTATATGGGGTGGCGGTAGAAAGCAAGAGAAATGGGCTCGTGATTGGAAAGTCGCCAGTTCAAATCTCTAGACTGGCTGCGGAAATGGGGACGGTGGAAATTAGCTGGGTAACACATCCTCTTCCCTTAGAAACTACCGCCAAAGTGAATAACACTCTCCCCACACACAACAGCTACTATCAAAAGGCCCTCGAGCAAGGCAGCGAGTTCCCTTTCCTTACAACTTCTCCTTCAGGCAGCTGCTGGAAATAAAAATGCGTTCTCAGTCAACTTTCTCGGATAAAAAATAATTAAAATAACAGTTTACAAGCAGTGAAAGGCTTGCAGTGTCAACCTCCGTCTTCACATCTGGATGCGTTTTCAGATTAGCCCCTAATAGCTGACGTTAATGCGAGATATTTGTCAAAGTGTCAAAGTTTTCCCGCTGCAACACAATTTCTTTTCACGACTCAAACTGATGACCCGACCCGCCAGACAAAAACAGGCTCATTTAGATGGAAGAGCAGTATAAACAAACCATCCTTGCTGCAGAAACATGACTTTGATTGAGGAAGTGCGATGAATAAATAAAAGACAACACAGAGACACAGACACACTCACACAGATGGGACTCCCATCCAAAGTCACATTCTGTTGTGGATTGCAGCAAAAGCTCATATTAGAGTGAAGAATGTTGTGCTTTTGTGAATGTTTTGTGATTTTGGATTCGTTTTCAACATTTCATCCAACTAAGTCTTTACCAGGCAATTGACAAACACCTTGATAACTAACAGCTGTGCAAATATATTGTCTTGTTTTTGCATCAAATCTCTAATCCAGCACCTTTCCTGAAACAGGCTGCATGGGCGCACTACTATTCCTGAATATTATGCGTTTGTCAGTTCAGACAACTTTTTAAATTCCTGACATAAATAAATGCTCAAGCAGCCCTTCTCTGGGTATTGTGCTAAATCAATACTCTCTGGATATCAGGGTTAGAACTGAATTTCAAAAGAGGGATACCAAGGCACCTCGACTTGCACATAAAACTCCCATTCTTTGTGGCAAATGACCTCGCATTGCAGCCCACGCAGGCCTCCATCAGGGTGTCAAGCTTGCCTTTGCACACTTTCTATATAAAGGCACATAAACTCTACATGACCACGACATCCATTTTTAAAATTCCTTTGTCTGAATTCAAGTGGTAATCTGCAAGATCTGTGTTTTGTTTCTATGTTTCAAACAGCACAGCAACAGTCCTGAAACTGTGTCTCAAAAAGCTGTAGAGAATCAGCTCCTGTACTTTCTAAAAGAAAGGAAAAACGAATACTATCTGAGGACCACCAAAGAGAAGCAAAGGCTATATTGATTTCACCACAGCTCCTGTATTAAGCGAGACCCGCTTGTTGATTAATTACTTCCGGCACTGAACCCTTTAATGACTTCATCCAGCCATCCTGCTGCTAATTAACAAGCTATTTAAAAAGGCAGACAGAAGTGTCTAACCTCGGCTGGTAGAGCTAGAGCTCACAGAGAAGCCTCTCTCTCTCTCTCTCTCTCTCTTTCTCTCTCTCTCTCTCTTTCTCTCTCTCTCTCTCTCTCTCTCTCCTCTCAACCCGCTTCAGTGGGTTCCCGAAAAGCCTCAAGACAGCCAGCCAGGGACTAATTTAGCCTTTGTTCAGGTTGTGTGAATGGAAGTGGAGGGCTCTCTCTCTCTCTCTCTCTCTCTCTCTCTCTCTCGGGAGACGGGCGAGAGTAACTGGCCGCTGGACTGTCACTATTCATTTCACTGGGCTGATACTGGCTGACTCTTGTTCGCTAATGATCTCACCACAGTGTGCTGATCTAGTGGCTACTCTCAAAGTTATCGCCTCTCTCTCTATTTCTCTCTATTTCTCTCTATTTTAACCTTTATTCAAACAGGGGAGGTTGACTGAACATGCATGCTCTTTTTTCACCACCATCCTGCTTCACATTTACATTAGGGATGGGACGATTTATCAAAATTCTATATATTGGAGTACAAAAATGTGGCAATACATATCATAGGGTAGAAGAATAAATTGCAATATTAGCTACGTTTTATTCTGCTGTAGTAATCACAAATGAGACGGCTTGCTCATCACAATTTCACAAGCTCTCCATCCAAATTATAGTACTTGCACTTTGCAATGACATGTTTAAATTGTTGTTTACATTCTAGCAAGCCAAAGCCATTGCTAGAAAGATTTGTGGCTCAGAAATAAACATAATTCTACACAGTTCTTGATATTGAACTTTGTTTGAACTTTGTTTGAACTTTATAGAACTTACATCGTGTCGTGGTTGTATCTAATCGCGAACCCAATATCGCATATCAAATCGTATCGTGAGATTAGCATATTGTCCCATCCCTAATATTTATATTTACACTTTAGGCAGTTCACAGCCCTTCCTATCCAGAACAGCTTACAGTGAGAACAACAGTAGAATAAACTTCAATTCCAAGATTACCAGAGGAAAGGGTCGGTGACCTACTGATCTATTAATGTCAGAAACGCCAATGGGTGGTTTTTAAAATTGTATGACTGCTAAAATGTAAGTATCTTTATTTTTAAAATGGTGGTGTTATTCATCAAATTAAAAAATATAAGCATTTATAGCTATTTCAGCCAAGAGTTACGATTTCTTTATGTGTTCAAATGTGCCTCAAAAATATAGATCAATATTATACATCTTTTAACTGTGCTTTATTTTCTTTTACCTTAATGGGGAAATAAGTAAGGTTTATACTGCTGCTGGTGAAATGATCGTAATATATCTGTGGGGGTTTGCTGACCGATGACTCAACGATTACCTCACCAGGTGCTGAGATTTCTGGCTTTCAAAACTCAGCATTTTAAATAGTGATATATCACCTCTTCACTAGATATTTCTGTTGGATCGCTGCTCTAATTAGCTAGCTTACTCGTCTCTGTTGTGAAAATGTGACTTTATTGTTTATGTCAATTACAGGCCACCATAACTCAAGGGGACAGCGGGGTGCAGGCTGAGCCATTGAGTGATTCCTATGGTTTGCTGATACAGCTCGATAGAAGTCATAGATTACTTAATGCTTATATTTAACTTATAGTTATCATGCAAACAAATGTATTCTTTAATCATATAGATAAAAGTAATATTTATGGGGAATTCCAGGACATTAAAACTAGACTTTCTATGACACAATGTAATGTTTATAGATGACCTGCCCTGCTGAAATAAACACATTACTGTCATATTGTTAACATTTTTGTGTAAAATCCATTGACTAAAATGAGGGGGATAACACTGACTTGTTGGTAGTTAATAGATTTTCGGCTGATCTAATTTTAAATGAGCCATGAGCACATGAGACTCCTCACTGCCAGTCATTCAAATAATTCAGATCCTCTGCACTCAGCAGATGATGGGATTTCCAACCATGACAGCTTGAGTAAGCGTTTATTTTGTAACCATTGTGAAGCAATACTGTCTATCGCATAGCCTATGTATTGCTGTGCTCTCTTCTGCTCTCATAGTCAGCATAAAACGGGAATGTGGCGCATTTGCATAGGCTATCATTATCAGCAGGGAGCAGGCGATGTGTAATCAGCAACATGCTTCTCCAGAGGAAAGTGATTCCTCAAATAGGAATCATTACATTCTGTGCACAGGCGTCAACCGGGCTCTCCCTGGTTGATTGTGGGTTTAATTTCACACAGACAAGGATCTGATATGCACCCAGATGAGTGTAAACGGGTAATTTGCTTTCCCTGAAAACCCATTCCCCAGCAGAGGCAAAACAGATTAATTTAATTCAGATTTGAGAGTGTTGTGTCGGAGCAAGGTGCTCATTTTAAGTAGCAGAACTCAGCGGTGGGACATTGCAGCAAAGGCACTTGTGAACCATCAAGTATAATGGGTCTGTAAATTGTAATAGATGCATCATACCCCCTCTAAGTAGACATTACATATATGAATAGCATATGCCTTTAAAGAAAAAATCCAACCTTGCATACTCTTGCGCTGTCAGATATCATGAATTTGTGATGTTAAGTGCATTCCAGGAGTTATTTTAAGTGTTGTAATTTACATTTTGCTGTACCCACTTTCTCTCAACCTGCCTCATCTACTTCTAGTGATTTCCTATGTTTCCCAGAATGCCTTTTGACAACCCCCAGAGAGCAGGCGTGAACTTGTTGCTCTCAATCGAAGAGGGGGCGTATGGGAATATAAATATAGCTAGATACCCAACTAGTTTCTTTTAACATTGGGGTGCGTCTGTGATACCTGCCACACCTCATACTGAAAACACAACATGTGTTATGGCTGCTTTGCATTCTGGTCTATTGAGGTCAGTGGAGAAATTGGTCTCACTGCCTCTTCCACGATGGATTTCTCCTCTGTATGATTGTTGAACGTCTCTTGGTGCAAAATGGCGGCACTAGAAAGAAGCCCTCGCTCTTTGATTCTGAGGGACTGACACCAAAATCTGATGTTTACCGTTGATGTTTTAGATCGCTGAAACATTTTCTGATAATATCAAACTCCATTGTAGCTGCACTGGAAATACCTTGATGTGACTTCATGTCGTCTATGTTTAGCCACGCATCCACAGGAATAAGAAAAATACACCACCAAACCACAAACTGGAGCTCAGAAATGGCCAACCTGGCGTACAGGTCGGGGCAGAGGGGATACAGCTGTTGCAATTAAATTTGCCTGGTCCAACCTGGAACCTAATCACAGAAATCAAACACGCATTTAACCCAGCTGTGATAGTGTTTGGCAGGGACTCAAGGGGAAATCACCACACCCTTCATCCATCCATCCATACATCCAGTCATCCATCCTGGAACACTGAGGCTTCCTGTAACTGAGTAGCGAGCGAGAGATACCAATCGGAAGCTGTCCATCACCCCGGCCCACCGTACAGCCGGCTCCGCTGTCACTCTGCCATGAGTCAGGATGGTTACGGCTTACAGTAAAAGATGCTTATCTGACAGGGCAAGCATGGCACTCACATTTCCACAGGGAGACAAACAGGAAAGGAATCGGTGGAAGGGAGGAAAACATGATAGCGATCGTCCCGAGCCGCCTGGCTGGCGTTAAAGATACAATCGGGTATATTCATGTTTGTTTTGGAGTTTGACTTGTAGATGGGAAAGGAGCTTTTTGGAAAATTCTTGAAGAATTCTTAATGCACGTCAACCTCAGTTATCAGGTACTGTCAGTCCTTGTGACGATATGTGTTAAAGAAGAAACAACTTACCATCAATCAATGATAAGATTAGTTTCACCTCTCTGCATCCAGCGTTTATCTGGTTTGCTGTGTGTTTAGTGGACGGCACAAGCTAGCTTTGCATTATCTCCTAAACAGCATAACATACTAAATATTGGATATACAAAGGTGAAACTGCTAACACTTTTGGTGCACAATGGTAAGCTGTTCAAAGAGCACATTTACCAAAAGGTTGGTGTATTTCTTTAATCTTGAGAACAGTGTTGCATTTAAGCCTACAGCACAGTGAAGCACACCTGAAAGGTCCTTTTTAAGCGTGCATCGATCACAACACATTCCCGGTTATTGAAAGCGAAAGGATCCATCTCTTTTCTTTCCACTGGTCACATAACGTTTTCAGCGGTAATAGTTTTGGCTATCTGCTCTCCATTGAAGTGGTTCAAACTCACTTGGCTTCTATCTAAAGGACTCTGCTTTGTTAACAAGTCTTTTCAAGTGGTCTAACACCAAGCGCCAGAGTCTGACTGCTTCAAGAGCTGGCTTAGATCTTGGACTTGTTTTTGTTGGCTCTCTGGAGAGCGAATGGAAGTGTGTGTGTGTGTGTGTGTGTGTGGATGGGTGGGTGTGTGAGAAAGAGAGAGACAGAGGGAGAGAGAGGTGAGTTAGGAGTTAGGGTGTAAAACTGCCACTCTCGCTTCACACTTAGTTGGAGGCAATACTACTTCTACTAGCACGATTAATTTAAAACCCATAATAAGTACTAGTATTACTCCTACTACTACTACTAATTCTATGCGTCTAGAACAAAGGCAAAGTTGCCAAGTGCTTCACAGTTTTTGGGAAATAAAAAGTACATTCACTGAAAACTGCAGCAGTGGTTCTCATCCTGGGGATCGGGACCCTCCAGGAAGTCATGAGATGAATTATTGAGCATGACAGAATACAGTATATCTCCAATACACAAATGAAGTGTCGTGTTTTTAAAGCTGTACTAGGCAACTTTGCATGTGGCTTCAATACCCAGAAATCATGTCATCAATGTTGCTCTTGGGGTTTGATCCGTCACATTTGTGCAAATAGGGCGAATCTACGGCGTCTCAATCGACCACTTTGTGGTTTAGGCTGAGAAAATGGGTGTATTTTAATGTTAAAGTCATAAAGTTGTGATAATAAGCATGAGATGAATGCCTTTTCGCTGTGAAATCATGAATGTTTGCCGCTTCAAGGTTTCTTCCAATAATAAAGCAATTTTTTTTTTTTTTTGTATTTTAATGTTCTTTGCACAGCACTTTGGTCAGCTCAAGCTGTGTTTAAATGTGCTCTAGAAATAAACTTTACTTACTTACTTACTAATTAAAGCAGTCTGAAAAGGGAAAATAAAAATCATCATTTGGTGCCAAAGTTCAGAATTCTGCACAGTAATGTCTGCAACAGGGAGATGCGAGTGGGTGTTGCTTTGTTTTTGAGGGTTAGGATGAGCTGAAAAAATTGAGGACCACAGCTATGAAGAATGTTGAGATGGGGTGGGGGTCAGGGGTCGATGGGGGGGAGGAGGGGGGGGGGTCACAGGAGAGGATACAGACAGGAGGACTCCACTTGACCCCGCCACTCTCTCTCACTGTCTTCCTAAAACACACTCTCTCTCTCTCTCTCTCTCTCTCTTTCACACACACACACACACACACACACACCACCTGACCCTCCCTTGCCCATCCTCCTCCTGTGTTATGTATGAAATGAGGCCTTCGCAGACATGTGGGTAGAGACACAAAGCGGCATTTAGCGCCAGATCGTTTGTCACATCAAAGCATTCCTTGACGCATGGAGGAGGGGGGCAGGGTTGTGTGTGTGTGTGTGTGTGTGTGTGTGTGTGTGGGGGGGGGGGGGGGGGGTGCTTCTCCCTGTGATCTGTCTGACTAATACGTAAACAGGCGACATGGAGCAGCAGGATCAGCAGCCCCCCCGCTGTCAAATCGGCTCTGAACCTAAACCCCACGTTGCTCTCAATTGACAAATACATATATGGGACAGAAAGCTGCAGACAGAGATCAGAAAGAGGCTGAACAGAAATCAAATTGGACACTTCATCTTGTTGTCAGTTGCAGGAGTGCGGTGTGGCCTGGCGGTTGGAGAGACCGCCCTAAATCAACAGTGATGATTTTGCTGTGATTTGTTTTTTGTCATATCTATCATATTTGTCCGTGTTGTTGGTGTCCTCCGTCTGACTTCTAGATTCCAACCCCTTCCAAAAAATAAAATCCCCCATCTCGCTTGTAGCTTTACAACCCTGCGCAACATATAAAAAGAAACGAGATATCAATTTCCTGTGGGTTATGTCCATATCTTTATTTCAGACGAAAACTAATCTGCCTCATATTGTCTTTCCCCCGGCAGCGCTCCTCCTTCCTCCTGCTTGGCCTCTCTCTCTGCATTTACAAGCTCATTACAAGCCGAGCCTGTGGTTATAGCCCAGGGGCGTGAAAGGGGACGGGGGGGTTGGTCATTGATTTCTGATGAGCAGGGGGTGTTTTACGTCCTCTCAACATGTGAAGAAGACCCCCTCTCCCCCCCGGTGTGCAGCATCACAAGGTTAACACTGTAATTTATGTGACAGAAACAGGAAGTGGAAGTGGTCCTCATTAGCCCAGACCTGAGGCGGTGAGCGATGAGGCTATAGGGGCAAGAGATGAGCTAAGTGTCTGTTTTCATCCACAGGCTTTGAAATCAGTCTGCCACTTAGGCCTGCTGTATTATTTATGGAATTCTGTCACATTGCTTTCCTAGTGTTGCACAAGAGATTCAGAATAAAATAAACATGCAGTCGCCTCTGCATTCAAAAGGCAGGATAGATGTTTTCTTTTCTCTTAAATTAAGGGTGTGATTTCAAAATGAGATATCCACCATTTGAAAAACCAACACTTTCAGCCAAATGATTGACAGCAAAAAACTATATGAGAAAAAATCAATAATGATTAAGTATTGTAGGTAACCAACGGTTGACCAAATGATAACACTTTTACAGACTGGGTTATCAAAATTTTAAAGATATTGAATGATAAACTTCAGCTAATGATTTTTTTAAATTAATTTATAGCTTGGAATAGAACTTTTCAATTTGTTCTGGGGACTTTTAACTACAACAGAAGAGCTACTTGAATCGACAGATTATGTGTGTTAGTAAATGGCTATTTCAAAGGCTAGGAGTAGGCTAAACACTGTTTTCTTTTATTATGATATATATAGTTTAGTAGAGTACTGTAATAGCAATACTGCATAATAAGACTGCTGTTCTGGAGCCTATTAAGGCAACAGCAAACACGCTTTGATTGACAAAACAAACATTCTCAGGCAAAACCAGAGCCAGAAAGCGTTTTATCTAAAGGCATGGTGAAGGATTAAATGTCTTTGATGGATGTTGGATTTGGCCAATGTGATAACAACAATCTCGAAATACCTCATGAATCAGTAAACAATCCGTAAATGGCACATGCGTCGCACCAATGGGAGATTCCCGGGGGCGTTTCTTTGCCGTCAGTACACCAGTCATCCAGGCGGCAGGGAAATGATGGAGAGGCGAAGCTGCGTCAAGCTAGCCAGAGAAAGCAAGAACATAACCAAACGTAAATTGATTTTGTCTTCAAAATAAAAGCGTACATTTTGTCACTTCTAAAAAGAATAATTTAAAATTGGAGTGCACATAAAATGCTGTATGAAAAGGTCATTTTGGGGGTAGAAACAATTGTTATTAAAGTTGATACATATTCCTCCTTACATATATACGTTGTCCTCGATTTGTTACTTGGTGTTATTCAAAACACATTGCAACATACTGTATTATCGTCTATGAGGGTTTTATTTTGAAAATCTACGACCGGGCGCAGCTTTTAATTGTGTCTAGCTTGACACTGTGAAAGGAGCAGAGCGGTGTGTGTGTGTGTGTGTGTATGCATCGGACTAGTCGGCTGTCGGAATTTACGCCTGGGGTCGGAATACTTTTTTGTTTACTTTTTGGACAAGCTCAAATAAATGTCTCAGATTCAGCTCTGAGTCTTCGAGTTTGCGCTTACCCAGGGAGCAAATGAGTCTGCTGGCGAGCAACTGTTTCCGCTCTTGCCATGTTATGATAGCTAGCCATCGCTAGCAAGCTAGCTAACTGTATGGCTGCTGGTACCGTTGCAAAGAAGGTGATAATTAGCTAGCAAGCGGGCTACGCTTGCTCGCCTGCTAGTTTGTTACAGGCAGTCGGACAGTTCGCCTTCTCTTAACACAGCTGATAAGGCTACTTAGCGGATGATGCGTTTGATATTATAACAAGGTAAGTGTCAAACTTAATTTAGTTTCACATGTTAACACACTAGCCTAGCAGCTGAATCATTCCGGTTAGCGGAGCACAACGGCTCAGACTATTCCCTGGAACAGAGACATTCGACGGAATATTCCATGTTTACAAAATATCTATCTGGGTCTCAGTCTCAGGTGGTATTTCTGAATGAAGTTTGCCTAAATTGTATGGATAACATAACTTGTTCCGTGCGTTGTTATTACCTCTCTGTCACCATTACAGAAAACGAATCCATAATTTATTATCAAACATACTAAGTTAGCTAGCACAGACTTGCCACTCCAGTAAATAGCTCCCGGCACGCCGTGTTGGCATCGGCGATGCTATTACCGGTGGCAACGGAAAAGTTGCTACACGGACAATGCATCTCTCTATCGGGACGGGCAGTGGAGTAAGTTGGCGTCTAGATCAGGGAGGATACTCCGGAATGCCAGGACTTTACAGCCTGGCTGTTGCTCTACTGACTGTGTCTTTCTCTTTTCAGGGTGCTCAGCAGAAAGGAATATTATACACTCAGAGGATTGCACATCTTGTCCTATGAAATTATGGAGTGATTTTCCTGCTAACACCATGCGCGCCGTCAAATCAGACCTCGACCACTGCTGCAGAGATTCCGTGTCTACTTGGATTTATCAGGCAGTTTGTGAAGACCAGCAGCTCGGATTGGATGCGCAGTTTATCTTCTTTTTTTAATGTGCTCCCGGTGAAACATTAACTATGAGTCTACGCGGGTTGAATTGTTTCGGATACATATAAACATTCAGCCCCGAGTGTGAATTCGTGTAAAGGAAGCCCAAGGAGGGAAGCCTAGGACGGGACAGGTACACAAAAACTATCCGTTCCTAAAGAAACATGGCCTCGGTTTGGAAAAGATTGCAACGTGTGGGGAAGCATGCATCCAAATTCCAGTTCGTGGCTTCATATCAGGAGCTGATGGTGGAGTGCACTAAGAAATGGTGAGTTGGGATACAGGCAACCACAGTGCTGTCATTTAAGCCCCATGAAAACTATGTGTCTCTGTCTGTGTTGGAATGCTGAGCTGGTTCCTGGTGGCCATAATTCACACACAGTCTCCTTGGTGTGCGGGCATGTCTGCATGTTGGGAGGGGCCCGGGTGCCTTGTGAAATTGCTATGTTAGTTTTTTTGTGCCCCAATGCTGAATTTGTCTGGTTTGCGTGTTGGCGTATGAATAAATCGGGCGGCAGGGTGCACCAGTGGTTTAGAGAGATCATTCTTCCTCTGGAGGGCCTGGGTTCAAGCATCCACCCTGCCGAAGTGTCCTTGAGCAAGACACTGAATCCCTACTGGCTCCGGGGCTGCTGTTGAGTAGTTGATCCTCTCACCTGCCTGAAGGGGGGCAAGCCAAAAGAGAATTTCCTTACGGTGTCAATAAAGTATCACAGTATTATTAAATACGATTCTACTCGAGTGTGCCAATAGTCAAGTGTGTAGAAAGGAATTACATTGCAGGGGCTTATGCTGCGTTCAAGGCATATCGGATTTACCGTAACTGCCAACTGGGAAGAGCCATTCACATCAGCCTCCTGATGGCAACTACAAGTAGGATATGTGGGAATTTTTTGTAGGCTCCGATGTCTCCCACTTGGCGTCATAAATTGTGCAAATGTGTCAACACAGGCGGCAAACTTGGCAGCGATTACGCTGATGCCACTACAAGATAATACAAATTCAAGTTGTCAGTTATATTCACACCAATACAATGAACTTGACTTAGAAAAAGGTGAGCAATATCTGCTGCAGGTCGTATATGGGTTGATTTTTATATTGATAAATAAAAATGATTTTGGATGTGGGCGGTTTAATAAGATAAACGTGAATGCTGAACACTGAAAGTTGTAGCAACCAGACGTCATCCCATTATTCCACTTCTTCTGAAATGACTTGAACGCGGCATTTGACCCTATGACCGCAAGAATTGAGCACTCACTAACATTAGTTGTAATGAAAGTGTATGTGTTTTTAATAGTTTTTATGTCTCAATTGAACGACCTTTCCCGCTGCTTCAGCTTGTAGGTATAAAATTACGACCCAAACATATGTCTGTAACGAAGAATGAATGAATGCTATTCAATAAAAGGGGAATGGGGAGCTCTCAGGTAGGTATGTTTTCAGTAGTGAAGATAAAGAGGGGAGATAGTTGCACACACTGCGCTTTAGCCAGCAGGTATGTGTCCCGTAGTGAGTAATGAGTGAAAAGCAGGGGGTTGGGGAGTGAGGATGTCGCCTGGAGACATGTATTCTCAAGCGGCTTGCCTTAGGCGTGACTAACACAGACCCACAGAGCTTCGACCTGGGACAGATGTTAACGTGTTGGAGAATGGAATGAGAAAAATGTACGTCTCTTCCCAGAGCAAAGGGTGGTGGGTGGGCTCAGAGCTTAGTCAGTAGTACGCCTTGTTTTGCAATCTGAGCGGGGATCTTATATGTATTTCAATGGAAGAATTTGATATATAGATCGGTTGCTACTTACTTCATTACTCAGTTGGAGTTTATTCAAATATTTATGCGATACAGACTAGTTTAAAGATGTCCGTCATTATATGAAGGTTGGATCATGCCCATTTCATGCTAGCAGTAGTGAGCCACTAGTCATTGTGTGATGGTATAGCGCAGCATAAATGGCAGCTTTACTGTACATTCAGAAAATAGGATGCAATGAACCTGTTAATAGAGTGTTTAGAGAGCTTCTGACCTGAGAATTGTGTGTGTGTGTGTGTGTGTGTGTGCGTGTGGATATGCAATATTTGGTTGAGAGAGTGTTTGGCGCAGGGTCTCCGCCTGCCTTGGAGTGAGTGCGAGTGTGTGTACACGCATGGCTCGGAGTGTGTGAGAGAGCACTGGCGCAGGGTTTCTGCCTTCCTTGGACTTCATCAGTACGGTATGTTATTGTTGCAGTGGAAACTTTCCATCTACGCTGAGTGGAAACAGTCTCCAGAGCTCAAATGGATCTCAAATCCTGAAATCTTCAGGAGTGAGTTTTGAAAACCTGCAGCCCTTTTATTGCTTTTATCAGAAAAAAGGCTTACAATTTGTGTTCTTGCGTAGGCTGTATTTGAGCACGTACGTACAGGTGTGGATGCTTTTAAATGTACATTTCACATTCACATTTTACACATTTAGCTGACAGTCTCACGCAGAGGGACTTACAATGAGCATATCAGTAGAATAAGCTTAAATTCCTAGATCGCTGACATTACAAACAACCAGGTCATTTCTGAGTGTGTGTGGTTATTCACATGTGATTCCCATGCCTGAGGTGTGATCAGTAGCTTAACTCCTCTAATCATGCGGTTGTGGTGTGAGCTTGCGTGAGCAGTTTTATCCAGCCAGCCAGACTAAACCTTTACATGCTCAAAGCTTCTGTGATGGTCTCAGGTAACGTCTTGGCCTCTCTCTCTCTGGAGGGAACCTCACTCCAGATGGGGCCCTTTTTAATTACATTTTTTACATTTTACTTAAGATGAGACTCCAATATGGAACAGAACGATCCTTACAATTTGCCAGATTAAGCAGAAAACATAATTAGGGATTTCTTTCTTTGCACATTCTGCTGAAGATCCTGCAGAACATACATGTACCATTTCACTAGAGGAGTCAGAGTGCAGGGGCTTCTGGGTGCGTCACCCGTGGAGCAGATGGGGTTCAGTATTTTGTTCTCGAGCTGAGCGATATAGCTGAGCGAGTGAAATGAACAATGAATGCCTCTACCCGCTTCGCCATCATATCCACACTAGACTACTAATTTTCTCGTTTAAATATCTTCTGAAAGCACCAATAGTCATGGCCAAAATATCCTCACATTATTGATGGTATCGAGGTATCGGGTCAAAAATATTGTGATATTTGATTTAGTCGTTATCACCCAGCCCTATTTTGTTCAAGGATATTTTGACAGGAATGGAAAAAAGTGTTGAGGGTTTGAACCTGTGACCATGCAGTTACTGGACACTCCCTTTACCCAGCAGGCCACCAAGATGCACTATGAGTGGCAAGGCTCTGAAATCTGAAACACACCCATTAACCCTGACTTGACCCCTGACTCACCAACCTCAACTAAAGGATCATAAGGGCATCATGCTTCAATTAGTGGCATGCTAGTGGTCAGAAAAGGAAACTTATGACGAGCTTTTAATTCCAGACTTTAGGGCATTTCTGTATTATTAGATGGTCTACAGTGGTGAGAGACAGCAAAGATGGGAGAGTGAGAGAGGGGGGAAGGTGACGTGACAAAGCGCATGAGTCAAATCTATGATGATGTGAGTACATGCAATGTGCTTTGGCCCGCTGTACCACCAGGACAACCCGTGTTTTGTTTCTTTTTTTTTTAAGGAGAGTGGGCAGTCCACTCAGCTTTATTATCTTTATTCTTTATTGAGACAGTAGGAATGTAGTGACAAAGACAGAGCCTAGGGTCGGGGGTGTTTCTCCACATATTTTATGTTTGTAAATTAACTTTTGGCCTATATCTGTGGCCCAGTTCCTGTGGTCGGCTCCTCTGAGGAGTGGAGGGAGAGTTAGCATTCCACTCACACCCCTTTCAGAGTCAAATCAGACTCACCATTAAAACTTGATGAGCTCAGTGTCTGTGTTTGCCACTGAAATGGAGCACAGTATTGTAGCACTAGCGCAAGGCCTGTTCATGATATTTCATTAACATCTCTGATCATTTCTGTCGCTTTTCATTTGTGGTATGTGACCATGGTGATTCAGTAATAGATCATACCTCAGCTATCCACCTCCCTTGCCCTTCCTCATGTTTTTAAATCGGTCTTCCACCAGAGAGAGATGTAGCCAATATGAAAATGCATGCATCACCAAGCTGGCGATAACTGTGTTAACATCTGTGGACATATTGTGTGAATTGGTGCGCCCTCAAACAATTTTGATGCACTATGCTCCTGCATTGTAGCTAATTACTGTGCATTGCGTTGTTGTAGTATGTTTGACTTTGTTTGAGGCATCTGCATGAGTCTGATTTGAAAAGGGGAAAATTTTTTGATCCAAACTCTTTGAAAAGCCCCTGCGTCAGCGCACTAAGATATGGAGTGAATCTTGTCTTGTTTACCCTTGCATTTCCTGCCTGCCCCAAAACTCAATCCCTCTCCCTCTCCAGAGCGGTGATTGTTGAGATCTCACACAGTGCGGTCTTCAACTGGGCTGTAATAGCTGAAGACTGAAATATACAGTATAAGTCTCTAAATCTTGCATTTGCCGCCAAAGCCAGCGCTGCCGTGTTTCTGACTTTCTGACCTTTTCACTGGCACTGCTTTGAGCTGCTGAGCAGACAGGAAAAGACCACATCTTTATTGAGGAGTTGAGGCTAAATCCGCTATGTCTGTTTGCGATAATGGATACACACACACACACACACACACACATGCACGCCCTCTCTATTACTAGCACCACCTCCCTTTTCACCCTTTTTCTGATGGCTGCTCTTTCCTAAGTGGCTCTTTGCAGTACATTCTAAAGTGCGCCACAAAAAATCATGGAAATAGAAAATGAATTTGTCAAGATGAGATTTGAAGAAGTTTTGAAGAAAACCTGGGGAAAATACAATATTAAAGGCATACTTTCTGGGTGAGGAAGTATGCATTTAATATTGTATTATCTTCCTAATACAAACCAGTAGGGTTGCACATTTTTGGCAGTAATTCTGCATGATATTGCGATCACATGGTACAGGGACAGCAGAATCTCCCGTACAGTGCAAAGGGACAGTGGAAGACATGATTCACAGTCGTCTATACATATCGCACTACATGTATCTGTGCATTTAAGCAGCATTTAGTCAGTATAGCAGCAGCTGTGGGGGAGGTAATGAGTGGAGAGCTGTATTTAGGCTGCATGATTGTGGCTAAAATGATCCCCCAAATGACCTCACCCAAAAATGTTTTGCACTTTTTGTCACTTGAGCACATAATTTACTTAATTTACTTATTTACAAAGTGTAAATAAGTGTTTTTCTACATTGGTAAGCTTCAGTTTTGGACACACTCCTTACTGTTTTATATCAGTGTGTGGGTTGCTCTAATTTCCCTACAATTAGGCTACCTTCGCAACCAACGTACCTATAGCATTCCCCCTCAGGACTATGTGAAGAGTGCAAACTGCTTTCACAGTTGTATAAAGTGATAATCCGACAATTATTTTGTGAGATGTGATCTTGATTATTTGTCATGAGTAATTAATCTATGCTTCATTTTATATCTGTTTTATTGCACTTTTGGCGTCTTTTATCGGTATTGTGGCTTTTTTTAACTATAGAGGATGTTTTAAATGAAATATTTTGATGTTGCCAAAATGCCTAATGAAAGAAACTAAAATTGTGGCAAGTAGTTGAACATGATTAATTGTGCAGCTCTACTAATGAGAACTTTGAAGGTTGAAGTGGAGAAGCGGTTCAGTCGGTCCTAAAGACATCCTGCTTCTCGGGAACAGAATGAGGGGTCACATGGTTCAGATAGTCACTTAATTAAAACAAAAAGCTTTATTCTTTCAGGGAAGGCTCACTGAGCATACATGGTCTTTTTCAGCAGCGCTCTGCTACACTCTCGCAGATTCACACCTGGGAGCTGCTGTTGACCACCGAGCAGTTGGGAATTAAACTCCTTGCTCAAAGTCACCTCGACAATATTTGTTCAGGGAGAACAACTCACTTTCTCCACCCAGATTTTCCCAGCTGGTCTGGCGTTGGCATCAGCAACAAACCTCTAGCCTCCAGACTGCTGCCACCCGCAGTGCTTTAAAAACTGTTGGTTAAACTCGCCGTGGAGTTTGATGCGACGACAAGGGACGGGAATGCTCAGGTGGATGCCTTAAGCCTGCTTAAGTCCTCCTGCACACAGTTTGTCTTTCCTAAATATATGTCCAACACACTCCAAGTTTTTTGAAAAACAGGGATTTGGTGCTCGACAGTATAGGACAGAGGACAATAGTTAAACAAAGCACTTCATATAGACTACCCAAAGTAAGACACGTTCAAGTCTGCACGTTTATTCCAGGAGGGTGTACCCTCCTTTCGCAGTCTATATGAAATGCCCAGGCTTAGTTTGTCATTACTCTTGCCTCTCCTGGGAGATGGTGATGGGACTGTAGCTTAGTGGCTAGAGAAGCAAGCTTGTGACCAGAGGGTTGTTGGTTCAAATCCGCAGATACCTTGGGAAATCTGGGTGAGAGCAACAACCACCATCAAGGTGCTCTAGAGCAAGGCGACTCAAACCTGTCAAAACAGTAAAAGGCCGCACAACTCCCAGGTGTGAACTCTATGCCTGAATGCAACCCTCACTCACCCTGTTACTATTCCCCCGAGGCTGGTGCTCTGAGTGAGAATGTGTTTTGAGTCAGCTTGCCTGGGTAAATATGGGTCAAAAACATTGTCAAAAGCCGGGAGTGTCGTTAGCATTGACAGGCACACTGACTCATGTGTCAGGAGTATGAGCGTTATGCACTGGAAGTAACACAGAGACGCTATTGATTCCACTGTAACTCTAGCTCGCTACACGCAACCGTGGCTAATCAAGACAGTTGTGATTCCCTCACAGCCACACGACGTGACAGGGAAAGTTCAAGAGTACTGAGGAAGAGGTTTTCATATCAACCATCTGGGAAGTAACCCTGGGGGCAAAGCATCAATCATGTCACACACACACATACACACAAGGCATCAGTGATTTCAGTGTTGCAGGAGGGGAAGGGAGGGAGAGGGAGTCCCTAAACAGCACTCACTCTCACGTCTTTCACACACATACACAAACACGCTCTCACCATCTCTCACACACATACACTAGCACACTCACTCTCACCCTCTCTCTCTCTCTCACACACACACACACACACACACACACTCACACACTCACTCGGGGTAGCCTAGGTAAGGCTGCGTTATCTGCAGTTCCTCTGGTCTGACTGCTGACAGATAAATGGCTGTTGTCTCCGTCACGTCCCTCCTGTTTATATTTCAGCTCTCCTCAGGGAGTTCAATGTGTCAGAGCCACTCTTAAACTGATCATCATCACATAGTCTTCTTACACAGCCTGTTTAGTACTCCGAAAACAACTACTGTACTCTGCGGGGATGGGGGTTTTTCAGGGTTTCAGATTGTCAGGATTTCAGGACATGAAGTTATGTTTAATGGTATATAGCGATTTAAGTTTCCACAGTCAAGTGAAACATGTCATCCCCTGGGCCGATCAATAACGAGATTCATCATGCCTCAAAATTTCGTCCAAATCAGACAGGTGGTGACGCATTTATTGCCTTCAAGCATTGACTTTTTGACCTTTTAATTGTACCGTCCCCAGTGGGCCAATCAGTGTTAAGTTTTTTACACCAACAGTGCCACAATGTGTCATCCCTCCAAAGTCAGAATTGGTCCAATGGTGTCCGAGATATGACCGGAGATCATGTTTGATGGACGGACAGATGGATCAGCTTGACAGCTTGATTCATAGTCCCCCCCACCCCCCCACCCCCCCCTCCCATTTCATTGCGTGGGGTACAATAAACATAACATTTCCACAATATTGACAACATTTAATTTGGAAAATAGTCAAGATGTTGATCTAAACGCCATCCAAAAATGCAATAAAGTAATTTTGTTCCTCAAAACATTGACATTAATGATCGTGAGCACAATATCGAGCCAAATGTATGGGATTGTCACTTTAGCCATAAACTTGCAGCCAATGTACAGCTCCCTACAACACCTCCCTACACTGTATGCATGTGTCTTGAATGTACAGATGTGTAGGTATTAGATGTATGTATGTATGTACTGTAGGCTAATGTTACTCTTCATTGTACGTCTTGCACTGGACCTTTGCACTGTTTGCTCTGTTCTTGTGCCATGTGTGTCAACGATGTGTCACGCTCACGGTGACAATAACTGTTCATTGTCAATATTTCCCTTCACCAGTGTCACCAAGGCAAATCCCTGTGGATTAACTGTATTTGGAGTATAAACAGAATCTGATTCAGATACATTTTCAATGGGAGATTAAAGTATTTCTGCCTTTTCCTGCTGCTTTGTGTACCTTCTCCTATCTCGGCTCAGGGCTTCCTCTCTCTCTTTTCCAAATTCATTCTTTTTTAGGGATGTGATTAGGAAAACAAAAAAACAGCAAAGGCGTAATCTTCCCTTAAAGGTCAATTGGTGTCAGGAGACGGCCTCATAACTGGAAGGTCATGGGTTCAGTTCCTATAACTGTCAATATATGCTCATCAAACAGCATGATCCCATCAAACTGTCCTTGAGCAAGACACTGAACCCCTATCTCACTGTACATCGCTCTGAGTAAGTGTGTCAACTACATGCCTAAAGTGTAAAACGTATAAATGAACGGGAGTTCTGTTCTGAAAAGAAATCCTGTTAAAATCATACCACAGTTGAAGCATCATGCTGAAACTTGGCTGATGCCTCGCCCCATCAGGGGAAGTGACCAAGATGTGTCAGGCTGTGACATGTTGTCTTCTGGTGAGCATGTGTGTGTTATGGCGACCGTCCATCATCTCTCTGCCAGCGAAACATCATCTTGTGTGACGTGGCCCGCTACGCACTTCGCCATTTGAAGGCGTTGACACGTTCCTGAGGGCAAGTTTGATATTACCTAATGAGTATTGTCAACCTATGGCAACGGTTAGAGGTGAGCAACTAACAGGAGGAAGCAGTAGTTGGAGGTTATATGTCTGTCTGCCAACTGACAGTGTATGCATGAAATTCAGCCAAATGTCTCTCAGTGTACAATTGAAGTCCGTCACATTAAGGTCAGCTATAGAAACATATAGGAATATTCAGTGGTGCTCCGGTAGAGGACAGAATATGTCTGTTATGTGATTTGGGAGAAAATAAAATTATATTCATTTTATGTTCTGTTGTCCTTGACATAAGCTGAGAAGTGTGCTTTGTAGCAAAGTGACTTCCATTCCTGCTGATTTCTTTTAGTCAGGCGATTATGAAAGACTCAAGGTTTGATTCAGAATATTGTCACATTGGAAATATTGAAAGATTTAATTTATAATGTTTTCTGCAGCTTAATATAATATGGTGCAGTAAAACAATTTTCCTTCCTCAAATCATTGAGGCTAATAATCATGATTAATAATTGTGTCACAATATCTAGCAAAAAATTTAAGACATAATCATGCAGCCCTATCAGGAAGTCAAATGTCAGGAAATGCATAATCTCCCATTAAAAATAAATGGGAGTTGTGTGTCCAAAAAAACCACATCTGCGAAACTAGTGTTGAATGGAGAGTTTGTTCTGGTTTTGTGGGTGGGTTTTGTGCTCTGTAAACAAACGGTTTCATACTTGGTACTTATGTTGTTATTTTTTGTGCTCTTATCACTTCCCAAATTACAACATTTGCTGAGGATTTAAGTCAGCCGCTTGTTTTTAGCTCGCCTCTCTCCTCTCCTCTCAGACTGGATAGATCTCCTCATCTCTGCCTCCTCTTCTCCTGTAATTGTTTTCTTGCACCAAGCCCGCTGCTGTCATCTGGGGCGGCTCACACACTATCATTAGCGCTCTTCTCTCCTTTTTTTTTCTCTCTCTACCTCTCTCTTATCTCCTCTCCTTCTCTCTCTCTCTTACTCTCCCTCTCATCCTTTTTTTTTCTTTCTCCCTCTCCCTTTCTTTCTCTATCTCTTGATTGCTCGATCTCTCTTCCTCCTTCCTTCCCTCACTTGTTTCTCCGCCCTCTTTTTTTGGTAATGTCACTTTAACTGCTTTGCAGTGGAATCCACCCGACTGCAGTTGCTCAGTGCTGCAATCATGGATGCAGACAACACGCACGCATGCACACACACACCACACACAGAGTCTCTCAAGTCTGTGTGTATTCTTGTGCACACAAACACACATTAACACACAGAGACAGAATAACAGCAACAGTGTAAAGGATACGCACAGATGTAGGTGCATGCACACACACTACTGCAAGCACATACACCCACATACTCACACAAACCATCGTACAAGCGTCTGTCTACACACACACATGGGCGTGCACACACACAAATAAATAGACATGAGACATGGCAGGGTTGTGAAGCAGTCAATGGAGTGTTAAATGTGATGAAAACTCTGCTGGTGTGTCTGTCTCTACTGCTGTCGGAGAGAAACACGCAGCCCAGGAGGCCGCTCATCATTTAGCAGCCTGAAGGGCTGTGCTGCAGGATCTGCAGGCAGATGAATGTGTATGTGTCAGGATGGGAAAATACCACCAGCCACCAGTCTTCTGCTGTTAAATGTAGGCAGTTGCTGCTGAGTTGATCTACGTTATCAGCCACTGCAGCAGGTAACAAAGCATTGTTTGGGAAGCTCTATTCTAAAAATGTAGTTGACTTGCAGAGGGAATTCAGGTTGTTCAAGCCACAAAACACTGGCTTCCCTTCCTGGTAGTCTACAGGTCAGTTAATCCTCTTTCACTATTTTACCAGCCCATTAGGCTTTTAGAAAGGCTAGGACCTCCTGGTTGGTTACCTGCCACAGTGGCTGGTAGATTAGATAAACTTGCTAGCCACAGTCCGTGTTTACCATGATTTTACTGGTGGTTGGTGGTAATTTCCCATTACACCCACTCCAAAGGCCAGTAGCATAATCCTAGTGAAGACCAATTTCTACCCCAGATTCTTGCTCACCCTCCCTCAACGGTCACAGCACGCTTGGCAGTGTAGATGTTCCCAATGCTCCCAGCAACCAGCAATCAAAAATCTTTTTATGTTTCCCAGATATAAGATGTTTGTTCATTATGATTGAAACTACTAGTGGGCGGGGTAAGGGTAGAAACGATAAACCGGCAGAAATCTTAGGTCAGGTTAAGCTAAGCTATGGTCCGGATCCAGATGAGCCAGAAAGGTTACAAAAACAGAAAACTATAGAAAACTATCATCTGCAAGCTTTGTTTTGCGACTGTCATTGGCAGGCGGTGGTAATACCAGCAATTTCCGCTTGGAAAACGAAACCTGGATTTATGTGGATGTTCCAAATACGAAAAGTCAAAATGTGATACCTCCCCTTAAATTAAGAAAATGTCAAGTAACTGCACCGTTGAAAGCCCAGGCAAAAAAACAGGCAGTTCCACAGGGTTCTTGTACTTGATTGATTTTATACTGTTACCACCCACAATTAAAATAAATAAATTAAAATTGTTATATAAAATTCAGGCCATATCGCCCACCACAATTTGAAAAAAAATGCTGAGGCAAGCCCTCCATGGAGGCAATGTAGATAAGAAATTGGCCAACAATTATAAGCAGCATTACTTTTTCAAAATACTCTCAAAATCCATTTGTCACCCACTATAATTTTGTTTCCTTAGCAAATACCCATCCTCGCTGAAGCAAACGTTTCCTGACTCTATTGTCTCAATGTTGCTCATGTATCATCGCCTTAGGAACTGGAAGTTGGCCTCCATCATCCATCATCCCCCCTCCTTGTTTCTCTCCTATTCTCTGTGGCTGCTCTCGAGCGCATGATGGTACTGATTCCTACTGTGTCAGCCTCTCCCTAGGGCCCTGTGCTAGCTCGTATAGTGACAGTAATTGTTGAGGGAGGGGTGAAAGTTATTCCCTCACTTCCCATGCTCAGATTTTCCTAGCCGGTCCTGGTATTCAAACCCGCAACCTTCCAGTTAAAAGCCTGCCTCGCCTTCACTCCACCTCCCACTCTCTTTTCTATTTTCTTTCTATGAGCAGAAAGTCGGCCTCTTATCATCCCCTTTTTTTTCTGTTTTTTGTAGCTGCTCCCAAACACATGATCGGAGTGATTCCTACTGTGTCTGTTCCCTCCCTGAGGCTGTCACTGTGCTCTCTGGTTGAGTGGCAGTAAGCTGCTGCCTGTCTGAATGCCGACTACTGCATTGTACTCACTTTACCGTCCTGCGTCTCATTCCCTTTTGAATCATGCCTTCCCTGTTATTCTTTTTTTAAACCTTAATTTATTCAGGGAAGATTTGGTGAGCATGCACGCAGACTCATTCATCATCGCCTTGCTCTGCGCTTGAAGATGATGATCAGCAATGACTGTATTCTCTTTTTTTTTTTCAACCTTTATTTATCCAGGGAAGTTTGCAGAGCCCACATGCCCTTTTTAGCAACGCCCTGCCTCTCATTCATACAGTTACAGACATTCACAACTGGGAGCTACCCAGTACGACCACAGTCTTCTCCTCTTGGCCACTAAGCAGCCCCACTGGAACAGTTTGAGTTTAGGAGTTATGTGGCTTATTGAAGAGCACAACATGGTAGTTGTCAAGGGAGAGGGGAGCATTTCTTTTTCATTTCCCCCACCCAGATTTTCCCAGTCTTGTGGGTGTCTGAATCATAGCCTTCTGACATGGTTGCACAATTAATTGTTTGATGTGATTGATGTATCAGTGACATTGAAACATGACATGTCATTGAGACTGTACACTGTGGTATAATCAAGATCAGTATCAATCAGTAATATCAAGATAAAGATGCAAAAAGTGCAGTAAAATGATTTTTCTTCTCAAATCACCAAGACTAATAATTGTGATAAATAATCGTGATCATAATATATAGCAAAAAAATCGCCTCTTCTCAATTCTTCTCAACCCGTACATACTTGACCCATACAGAACATAACTTAAAAACAAAGCATATATACAGTAGCCTATAGGACTTGCACTTTACTCATTTAGACTGAAGGAAGATTGTTGAATCATAGAACAATTTACATAGAAAATGCAATTTGGTAATTTCCACATCTTGAAAAGTTTGGGAATTTGACAAAGAAGAAATGCATGGAAAAGCATGGAAATATAGTAATATGTTATGAGATGCATGACTTCAGATTTTAGATTTTTCTGAGGTTGTGTTTCCTTCTCACCACTGCAGTGTCATGGGTTTAGAGGTACTGTGATCTTCATGGCTATAAAAGAAGTAAAAGTTGGCGTGAGTTTTACCTCTCATCAGCTATCTTCTTTCTTTCCCACGAGAGAGTAACAGTGGGGAAAGCCTCAATTAGTTTGCATAGAAAATACATTGCTTTGAGGTTGCCTTATGAGAGCCTCAGATTTTTCACACACAGTTCACATCATAAGTGCACTCCCCCGCCCTCGCAGACATGCAGTTGAAGTGATAAGGGAGGAATGAAAGAGCATTGATGAAGAGCCAGAAAAATAACCAGACAAAAATATGCGCACCACTCCCGATCTGTCTGCCTCGGTTGTAGCCTTGGTGTACATTAATGACATGCGCTTCAACCAGCTAACACATGGACCTCATTAGCTGTGGGTTTGTATTGATCTGTCCGTTTACGTTCAAGTTGTCACTAAATCAAATTCAACATCAGAATGAATGAGTCTGTTTCGTTTTCCAGCCTAGTAAAGTCTTGCGCTGTTTTGTGTCATTCCATTTTGTTAAATTGAAATGAAGGAAGAGCTCCAGGCACAAATCAAAATTCAAACAGAATCTGAGAAACAGCGCAGCACTTCAGCCTCAATCACTGAACAAAATCACAAGTTAGTAAATTACAAACTTCTGTCTGATCTAATCTGTCTTCCTCCCAATCCCAGCACAGAGCTACCCGCCATTTTTGTTACTCGCTTCCAGTGGGTCTCACCCGTTTCCAGGTTCCTTCTTTCCCCCCCATGTCTGTCAAGCCAATCCAGACAGTCCTATCAGCGAAGAAATATTTCATTTTCTCTCCTCTTGGCTGTCGATGATCACCTGCTCCTCTTTTTCAATAGTTACCTCTGCTCTGCTCCCAATATGCTTTCTCAGTGCTAAGAGAGTAACAACTATTACTTAACCTCCATCCCTCAGGACTGGTGGAGTCTCTGAGTCTCTGATCTTCACTTCATCCGTTCAACCTCTCTGCTTATTACATTGTAACTGGCCCACACCCGGTCTCTCTCTTCAAGTCAGGCCGTCATGGCTGATCCTCAATTGGTCACGCTTGGCCTCCAATTGGTCTGTCTCTGCAGTGCATCTTGCCGCACAGAGTGACAGCAACTATGTCTCTATTCAACTGCCCAGTGAATTTTGAGCGAACCTTTGACTTTTCTGTAACAATAGCAACTAATGGCTGGGTTGAACTGGCTAAATAGGCTTCCTGAGCGTAAAATGTAGCTACGTCAAAATACACAGCCACAAGAAATATGTAAAGAATCTTTACGCTTGAAGTCTTCAGGTCTTCAAAAGTTTGGGAATTACACAAAATCTGGAAATGTCTGGAAAAATATTGTTTAGTCCCGATATACGTTTCACTAGACATTTTATGTAGTTGTAGACCTTCTATCACATCACATATTTGCTGATGTTCAGAATAGCAACTATCTGCAGACATTACATTAAACACCAACCAAAATCTTCAAATCCAGCCACAGTGCTGTGCACACAAGTCGTGTAAAGAGATGGTGAGGGAGAGCGAGGAAAAGTAACGTAGACACAGATTGACTCAGAAGTGTGAACATACAGCGATGTGATCTCATAAAATCCCTTCTTTAGACTAGGATCTAAAAAAAAATCCTGTCAAAATGACAAGTCTACCCGTAGCCAAAGACAGAACATTCACAGTCTGTCTAGCTGAAGCTCTTATCCAGAGCGACAGCAGGTAGAGGGTTCAGTGTCGTGCTTAAAGACACTTTGACAGGACACATTAGCTGCTGCAGAGATCAAACCTGTGACCTTCTGGTTACGGGACGGTCTTTCTAACCACTTCCCCGCCTTGCTGCCTCATTGAACTGGCTTGCTGGTGTGACAGGAGGTCATGGTGGCAGTGCAGTTTCACCTTGAGGACTGTCAGCAGTGTATACAGAGAGCGTGCAGTGGGTTAGCGTGGGCTTAATACACACACACACACACACGCACACACATACACGCACATTTTAAATGTTTTATTAAAACCCAGGCTAATGTAATGTAATTTACATAAAATTCAAATATTAAAGAACTTCAGCATGCTAAAAGGTCTCATGCAGCCTGACTATATACACACACACACAGCCACACACCGCACACACATTCTGAATGCTTTTATTATTAATCCAGGAAATTAAATTAGAATTAACACACAACTTTACAACTAGAGAATGTCAACATGGTTTAAAGGACATTTAAGGATAGAGAGAGCATCGGCCGTGCCGCGCAGCCGGGCTGCAAGCACAAACAAGTGCAAACACACTCGCACGTCACACACAACGCCAGGCACACTCAAGCAAGCTGATTAGAGTGGTGCTTTAGCTTCTCACTCCAGACACTTGAGTCTGGCGTTGGTGCTTTCAGCGTTAACTCTGTGTCATTGACCCAGCTCTTCATCGCCACACACACACTGGTTGCCGGTTCTATAATTGGAGGTCAAGGGCCTGTCAGTGTACCCCGTAGAACACAGTGACACACACACACACACACACACACACACACTTCTCCTAATTTCCTGTCCCTTCCTAATCTACACATACACACACATCCTGCTGTCACACAGACAAAACCTCAAGGATGTGATTTTTCAGTTTTTGAACATATATAGTGACAGTGATAAAATATGCTGATAAGAAAACACAGAAAGGTGAGACTTGAGCAGGGAACAAAATAAATCCAGAGGCTTATAAAATTATCTCAGCGTAGAAAGAAACAAAAACAACAAAAGCAAAAAAAATAAAATAAATCCAAACAACCAAAGACGCAAATTTATCGGACAAAGGAATCGAAATAACAAAACACAGTGTGGTGGAAAATGATAGAATAAGAGAACGCATAAATTGACAAGGAAAATGAAACGATATTAAAATGGCTCTGATGCAGAGCAACTCCCATTTATTTCTGATAGGACACTTCTTTTCCTGCTTTCTTTCTTTTTTTTTATGTTGCGGATCACACCCCATGAACCTTGCTTTATACAGACTCCATGTAAATTTAAAATGGCATTTTGCCCTGTCTTGTCACTGCCCTGTGTGCCTGTTTGTGTGTGTGTGTGTGTGTGTGTGTGTGTGTGTGTGTGTGTGGGGGGGGTGTTTAACGGGCAGTCCGCAGTGTGACAGTGACACAGATTGTGTTTGCTCTGCTACGTCTGTCTGATAGCAAGAGGCCACAGTCGGACTGATAGCACAACGTAGCGAGAGCAATCCTCTCTCTCTCTTTCTGTCTCTCTCTCTCTCTCCCTCTCTCTCTCTCTCTCCACTTCCCTCTCTCTACCACCCTCTTGTTGCTCTGTCTTTATCTGAATCAGAATTTGCCAAGTAGGTCAAGCCTACAAAATACATTTTCTACCTCTACTTCTCACAAATAGGCATCCTCTGATATGGCGTTTCTGAGCAACTACTACTCTGAGACATTTCATCTGGTAATTTGCAAATACTTTACAGTTCTTTACAGTACTGTAGTCTGTCACGTTACACATTACAGTATAGCAGCTGTGTGTATTACAGTACAGTAGTCTGTTCTGTTACATATTAGAGGAGAGCAGCCTTTTACATATTACAGTACAGTAGTCTGTTCTGTTACATATTAGAGGAGAGTAGCCTTTTACATATTGCAGTACAGTAGTCTGTTCCATTAGGCTACATATCACAGTAAATTAGTCTGCTAGATTACATATCACAGCATGGTTGTGTGTATTGCAGCACGTTGTCTGTTGTGATGCATATTGCAGTGCAGTCGTCGGCCATATTTCATCTTACATTACTGTTATGTGTATTAGTACACTAGCGTGTGGAGTAGTACGACGGATTTACATTCCCTCTTGTCTTTTCCTGCTCTTTCCTGTCTCTCCTCATGTCTGTGATTGACAGGCAGACATGAAGTCTGTCGGCGGAGGGAGAAGCTCTCCTTCCTCTGAGCAATATCAGCGTTTGGTCGGGATGATGCCGTATCCACTTTCAGACGCCCGTCTTCCTCAAACACACACACACATACACACAAACTTTTCGTCTCTTCCCTTTCAAATCCACCTCCCTCCTTTCTCTTTCTCACATCACACGCACTCTCTCTCTTTCTTTCTTTCATCCTCTCTTCTGTATTTTTTCTCTCATCCTGTTCATCTCTGTCTCTCTCTCTCTCTCACTCACACACACACACTGACACACTTTTATAGATGACAGAGGAAGCTTTATTCGTTTTTTTTAATGACAGAGGAGACAGTCTAACCCTCTCCAGCAGACAGACAGCCAAACAGCGAGCCCTCAGACAGTGAAGTCTTGCTGGAATGAAGCCATTCACCCCAAAGCCTTGCTGTAACTGTAAGGAGTGTGGACTAGGGGTGCAACATTAATCACAGGAAACAATCCTAATATGACTCCTGCAATTATCAACTCGCATGAGGCTGCATTTTTTATTGCAACACCTACAAGGTTTTCTTTAATAATTGGTATACAATTGAAGTTGCATGTTGGAGAAAATCTTTGAGTTTATTCAAGCTAAAGTAAATCCTAAGCATTAGCATGTGATTTTTCTCCTGGGTTGTTCTTTTTCTCCAAGAGCTGCAAAACCAAATTATGTAGAAATAGTGTCCACATGTATTGCAATTGGTATTACATTAACATTGTGCAATTTGATTTGCTGGCGAGGAATTCTACATGGCACAAGCAGTGCAGTGGAGCTGCAGTACAAGACTGTGTTGTACTGGGCAGCTCCCAAGTGGGGATGTATGGAAGTGTGTAAAGCAGGACAAGTCATTTTTTTGTCTAATTAAGGGTTAAAAATGGAAATCATCGTTTTGTTGACCGTCTGAAACAGCTTTCCCTCTTGGAATTTGGAAATTGCAGAAATCACTGTTGTGGGATTTCTTTCTAAGCATCATATTTTATCACTGTTTTTATCACTTGGCTACGTTTTATCGCTGTGCCAATGAACTAAACTAAGCCCTACCCTGCTGTGAGCTAGGGTTAAGCACGGTCAGAGAGAGAGAGAGAGAGAGGGAGAGGGAGAGGGAGAGGGAGAGGGAGAGGGAGAGGGAGAGGGAGAGGGAGAGGGAGAGGGAGAGAGAGGGAGAGAGGGAGAGGGAGAGGGAGAGAGGGAGAGGGAGAGAGAGAGAGAGAGAGAGGGAGAGAGAGGGAGAGAGGGAGAGGGAGAGGGAGAGAGGGAGAGGGAGAGGGAGAGGGGGAGAGGAAAGACTAGAGGCCTCCCTATCAAATGTGAAGTGGTTCCTTCCTCCTGCTCACAGGAAAGATAGGGCAGCCGCAACATCCTGACCCACCCTCCACTTCCAGCCATGCAGGCAGATGGACAGAGACTGACACACACACACACAATATAAGTGGCCTAAAGTGTTTTCCATTAGCACATTAAAAAGCCAACCAAATTTTTTGATGAGCAAGCTTTATATTAGTGTCTTGTTTCATTCATACATCTTGATTCCAGTTGATTCTGAATTATTGAGGCTTTTATGTGCCTTTTATGTTACCTCAACATGGTTTTATAAGAAATGACCACAATAGGCTTTGGGTAGATGAATCCAAGAGGCAGTCACTGCACCAACCAAAAAGTTGGTGCAGTTACTTTGAACGTGATTTAACTTCAATTTATCTCAGCCTGTCATGGATTATCAACATTAAACGTCCTTGTCAACTGTCAGCACAGTGTGTCGACTTGAATCGAGCTGAAGTAGAGGCAACTTTTGAGTCCATTGCACTCATGTTCACCTTCTGTCTGAGTGTTGGGCAATTTTACACATCTCAACTAAACAACAGCTAAAAAGTGTCAAATTACTGTCTTATGAAACACATATGAGCAGTGTGCAGCACGACTACAATGCTCCTAATATCAATACAGCGATCAGATTCAGGAGAATATCGTGCATTAAAAACGGAAATGATCATTTAAAAGGAGCCGGATGGAAAGGACTCGGTAATTGCCTATCTAGCTGCCAGCGGGCGCTTGTGGAAATCAATGAGCATTGCAACGCTTCCCGTAACTGGAGGGGAATGGGTTTGATTTTTTGGTTTATTAATTGCCACGATCCTGTTAAAGTGTCCTTGAGCAAGACACTGAACGCCTACGTGCTCGCTCATTGTAGGTTGCTACTTGTGTGTGTGTGTGTGTGTGTGTGTGTCACTCTTGGAGGGCTCTCATCTCACCCCCTGCTGTGCTTGCTGACCCACTTTCACCACTTTCACTCTTATCTGCCCCCCCCTCCTATTTATTCCTTCATTTATCTTTCCATCTCTTTTTTCTCCCTCTAAGAACTTTTCCTCTTTTCCTTATTCATTCTTTATATAGGCCTATTTTAACTGTAGTTTTTGTCCCTTTTTATCTCATCTAAGAGACAGAGACAGAGGACTCTCTCTCTCTCTCTCTCTCTCTCTCTCTCTCTCTCTCTCTCTCTCTGTGTGTGTGTGTGTCTATTTTTTCATGTTTTCCTGTGTCAGACCCTCTCACTCGCCCAGTCGCTGAGAGTCAAATGAGGTTTTTGTACAGGCAAGATCATGCAGTGGTGACGAGGGTACGCGTGACATTGGCTAGAATACCAAGAGACCATGTTTTTTTTTCTACATCTGACCAATAGCGTGACGTGTTCAGGTCAAAATGTTTTCGGGCTATCGCAACGTCATTGCAAGAGATCCATTAAAAAGACTACAGTACAGAGATACATGGGCCACAACAGCTGTCACCATAAGGAATGGAAGACATGAATAATCAAATGACCATGCATGATATTAGAGCATGTACACACATACAGACACAAAAGCATTTGTATCACTATACTTGTAAGGCATCTTATATCAGCATGTTGATTATTTTACACATATGCACACACACACACACACACACAGTAAATGTCTGACTTCAAGCCCTATTTCAACACATTTCTTCCCTCTGTTGTGGCATTCCTCTCTGATGGCTCATTGATTCCTGTTGCATCCAGAAGAAACATGCAGCCCTGAGGTTGAAGCTGAAAAGAGAGAAAAGTGTGTGTGTGTGTGTGTGTGTGTGTGTGTCAGAGACGAGATGCAGAAGTCAGTCAGACTGCGGAGGAATGGTTTGCATTCTTCTCATAGCGCAGTGTGTATTGCAAAAAAAAAAGAAAGCCCCAGAGGGTGATATTTTGTGTGTGTGTGTGCATGCGCTCTCTCTGATATGACATAGGCTCTGTGTTGCGGGACAATAGCTTGTCTATGTGAGGCCTTCTCCTCTAGGCTGGAATTGTTGGCTATCGCTCTCTCTCTCTCGCTCCTCTCCTTTCTTTTCTCTCTCACCCCTTCTCTTTCCTTCTCTCCTTCTCTCTCTCACTCTCTCTCTTTCTCCCATCTTCCCTGTCACTTTCTTGTTCTCTCCCTCTCTATTCTGTCTTCTCTCTCTCTCTGCTACACACACAGAGCCATTCTTCTCCTAGAATGGCTTGCTTCGCTGTTGTTCTTCAAGAGTCTTTGACGTAAGAGGCCACACACACATAAACCCACTGTAAAGCTTGCAGTGCTTGCATGCGCACAATCACACACACACACACACACACACGCACACACACTCTATCTCAAACACACTGAGATAGGAATATTGTCACAGATATACACAGAGAGGTTCCAACCCATCCCCTACTGGTAGATTCCCACCATAGACTGTAAAAAACGATCGATTTAGTGAGTGTGACGTCACCCGTTGGCTTCTGAAGAGCTGTTTAAAGCCTGGAGATTGTGTTTACGATCGCCGCCATGTTGACATTTTTTGGAGTTGGAGGAGCCAAAGTGAGGATGAGGAGGCTGGAGTTTGGGTTGTCCACAGAGCCGCAGCACCGCCTAGTACTGGCCCGTAATTGGCAACCTGTCAATCACTAGGAAAACAATCCAATTTTATATCTGTTATATCCTGTTTTTTTTTTTCACCTTTATTTATTCAGGGGAGTTTCACTGAGAGCAATGCTCTCTTTTTCAGGAACGCCCTGATCACATTCACACACACATTCACACCTGGAAGCTGACCAGTACAACCACAGTCTGATCTGCTGGCCAATGAGCAGCTCCACTGGAGCGGTTGGGGTTAAGGGCCTTGCTCAAGGGCACCTCAGTGTTGGTAATGAGGGAGGGGCAAGCGCTGCTTTTCACTTTCCCCACCCACATTTATCCTGCCGGTCCAGGGGATTGAACCGACGACCTTCCGGTCACAAGCTCGCTTTTCTAACCTTTAGGCCACCACTGCCCAATGTTAATGACACAATTAATGACTGTTAATGACACAATTATTCTGAAAATCAGCATATGGACACACATTAGAAGTGAAATTAGCTACTGAGACCATTAGGCTTGTGGAAAAAGTGTATTGACTTTATATTTTTTGCGAGAAGTTGGCTTGTGATCCCATTGAATTACATGGAGTTGAGCTGGGTTTAGAGTCTTTTTGCCGGTCTCTAGCGGACATTAGAGGAACTGCCGCCCTCTGCCACTTGGCTTCAAAATTCACCCGTGGTTTTGGCCGCTTGATTCCCTGCCCTGTCAGCCTTTACATATTTGTCTGTCTTAGCTTTCAAAGGACTAGAAAATGGTAAGAATTTAATAACTTAGCAGCACCTACAGGGAGGTCAGGATCAGCTACAGAACCGCACCACTGAAGCTGGTAGGGATTCAGTGTTTTGCTCAAAGACACTTCAGTAGGAGGCTTGCCGACACAGAGGTGTGAACCTGGGTTCCCCTTGTTGAAGGACGGTCTACTTGCTCAGTAAGCCACCCTGTTGCCCGTGAATAAAAGGCAAAGCACAGGTCGGCCCATGCTACTGTAGATGTAGTTTTATGAAGGCTGTCTAGGTCTCCATCAGGTGGATCAAGTTTGTGCTTTATTCAAAGCCAGTTAGCTCTATGCAAGTCGCTGGATGTCTGTCTATGGCAGTGCTTTCCCCAGAAATTATATTCTTGGCAAGTGGGAAAAGTCTCTGAATCAATATTTAGGCAATGGGACACTAGTCCCACGAGTTAAAGGGTTTTGTAATTTCTTCCTTGGCCTTACTGGGAGATATTTTATGAAAGAACCTTAAAAGTCAAGTCTCATCTTTCTCTCGTACTCCTATCACACATACCGTTTCTGTCTGACACACACACACACACACACACACGCTGATTAGAGTAGCAAGGGCCTTGCTGAGCGTCTTACTGCAGCTAATCTGTCTCAACACCCTGACTGTGTGTCTCTCAGTGTGTTTGTGTGTCACTTCTCCCTTTGCTGTCTAGATTTCAGGGTTTCAGAGGTACACTTCCCTCCCCAGTCATTTCTAATGGGAGACTTACGTTTTCTTGTTATTTTCACTGTGTTTTTGTCTTCTAGGTCACACTGTCTCCTGTCTGTTTTTAATGCAGTGTGACTGTGTGATGTTTGACTTGGGCTGGTTTGGGTTGTTGTAACTCTCTGCCTCCTTTGTGCTACGTTTCCTGTGGCACTGAGCTTGTGTGTGTGTGTGTGTGTGTGTGTGTGTGTGTGTGTGTGTGTGTGTGTGTGTGTGTGTGTGTGTGTGTGTGTGTGTTGCGATGCTTCAGTCCGCAGAGGCAAGGCCAGGGCTTGGCAGTGTCTCATGATTTATTCATATCGTGTGTCTGTGTGTGTATATGTATGTGTGTGTGTGTGTGTGTTTAAACCAATAGGCTAATCAGGAGTTTTAAACCTCAGGTATTAGATACTCGGACAGTTGAATAGGTAGATAGATGGGCAGAAAGACAGGTGGATAGATGAGTAGATATCCTTTCCTCCTCACTCATCTCTCTTTTTCTCTCCTCCCTCACAGGCAACCAGACAAACTGGTGGTGGTTTGGACGCGCAGGAGTCGGCGGAAATCGTCCAAGGTTTGTATTTATTAAGTGGCATTCCTAAACAGAAGACGATGGTGTATCGAGTGCATAGTAAATAAAGAAACAAGAAAAGAAAATGTTTTTCTCACTTACAGACCAAGTTGTACTGAGCTAGACTGTAATACACATCAGATTTGTGTTAACTGTAAAAAAATACTACTACTGTTATTTTACAAAAAATACTACTACTACAATCACTACTGTGCAAACTACTATTACAGATACTACCACTTCTGCTAATTCTACCACTACTGCTACTATTAATACTACATCACTGCAACTACTACTACTGTCACTACAACAATCACCTACTACTGCTACAGCTACCACTGCTATTTCTACCACTATTACTACAACTACTACTTCTACTATTGCTACTACTACTCTACTCCTCCTACCACTAATACTATTGCTGCTACTGTTACTGTAACTGTAACTTTACCATTACTGCTACTACCCCCACTGCTCATGGCTGACTTGTCTTACTTGTTTTGTCCCGTTGTGCCCCTCTGTCCTGCAGTCCCACAGCTGGCAGCCTGGCATCAAGAACCCCTACAGAGGAGTGGTGGTGTGGCCTGTACCGGAGAACATTGAGATCACCGTAACTCTCTTTAAGGTAGGCGGGGGCTGTTTAAAGAGCATTGAGACAAGCGTCGCTCTGTTTAAGGTAGGCCAGGGTTGTTGACGGAACATCGACATCACGGTTAGGCCGGGCAGTGTAGACTACTATTTCTCCACAGTGACCCCAAAAACAATTACTGGAAGAAGCTCAGAGGCTGCGTGTATTATTTCACAACACAAAAGGCTTTTATTGTATGTTTTTTCTGAGTACATAAATAATCCCATGGCCCCTGAAAATCATCTTGTGACCTCTGGGCTGTCCTTGACCACCAGATTGGGAAACCATTAGTGTGGAGAACATCCATCTTTCTGTTTAAGGTAGGCCAGGGTTGCAGAGAATATCATTACAGTCACTCTTACTGTTACAATTTAAAGGTGCTTTGTGCTTTTTTTGTGCATAATTATCAGAAACCAAAGAGTATGTAAGTTTTCCTTCCAGCTAATCACTACACCAGGTAATTTCACTAATTAGCTGCTCCCTCTCTGCTTGAAGGTGTATTAATAAATGAAATCAGCTGCTGTAGTGTAAACAAATTGCAGAGAAGACTGGCAGCCTCTGCTGGCCTCTCACTGCATTTTACATTGTGTGCCACCAGGTTGGGTTTTGCAGGAAATCTGCTGGGTTGCTTTGCAACACAAAGGGATATTGCTTTATGTCAGAAAACAGGAAGTTTTGACAACATTATTCCAGTTCTACTATTCTAACTATAGTTGCAACTTCACCCTATCTTGCTGCATCAGAATGCATTTTCGCTGTTAACGGCGATTATTGGGTCTTATACTTGTTCTTGCTCTTAAAACATGCAAGCGGAGTGATGTCAGGGAGGGGGACAAATAGCAACATCCTCCGCAACAGTACAGTTTATGGGAAATGTGGTCCTCATTTTGAGTAACACAAAATGTTACATGCATCACCTTTAAGGTAGGCCAGGACTGTTTAGTTAACATTGAGGTTGCTTCTTTTGTGTATAAAACAAGTGAGGACATCTCTACAGTTCTCAGGTTGAAAAAGGGTAAGGTAAGGCATGTATTGTTGAGGATTAGCAGTGAGGGAATGAATGTCGTCAGTGGAAGGTCCTCATAAGTGTAGTAATACTAGTGTGTCTGTAAATGAGTGAGAGAGACACTGACACAGGTACTTAAACATGCCGGGCCTCTGTGCTGACAGGCTAGCCTGGTTCTCAGTGTCCTGTTACACGTCTCACTGTCTTAACCAGAACCCCTGCCTTAAGTACACACCTTCCTCTGCTGCGTGTTGTTGTTAGTAGCTTTATATTATCCTATCCTACATGGATACATAATGAAATATAAGGAGGGAGTGTATCCACAGTTAAATACTAGGTAGTTGATACTGCTGAATAAACCACAAAGGGAATGTCATTCCACTGTGTGGGTTTATTTTTTTCTGTGCACAATGCAAAATATTACATTGAAACATAAATATATAGTGAAATATAGAAATAATTTTGCTTTGTATACCTGACCTCCCATAAAAGGATACAAGGACAATGAGAGCTGGGAGGCGTAGTAACAACAACAATGTGATACTTGTTGTGATACCTGTAGGAAAATTGTATTTTCTCTTGCCCTCAGAGGTCAGAGGTCACGGACAGAACCCCTGGAGCTGGTAGGGATTCAGTGTCTTGCTCAAGGACACTTCAGCAGGACGGATTCTTGCCAACATCGGGTTTTGTACCCAGCTCTTGGAGGATTGGAGGGTGGACTTCCCACTCGCTACGCCACCCTGCTGCAGAATACAGTTTATTGTATCTTTTATCAGTCGCTGCTTTAATCTGCAGACCTTTCTGTTAAACATACATATTAAAACATTCCAAGTTAATTTCCAAGGCCTATGCCACTGTTAGTTAAACACTCCTGCATTTGTCATTCTCTCCTCATTCTGGACCCAGCCCTACTTCCTGTCCCAGAGGAAGTCATAAAGCTCGTTCTGTGATGAGGTACAAAGCAAAGCCGCTTTGCACAGCTCAACCACATCTGTTGGCTAAAGCCACAAACCAAATAATATTGCCTCTGCAAACCAAAAGCTTGTTGTCTTTGCTAGGACAGCTTTCCCTCCACTCCAACTGTTTCAGTGACAATTGTGAATGACTGGGCAAGTTAAAACTGTAAAACTTCGTCCTAGTTCAGATATTTGTACAGCAGGATGGCTTAGTGTTTAGAGAGACTGCCCTTCACCTCGAGGACTCGGGTTCAAACCGATGTTGGCAAGCATCCACGCTGCTGAAGTGTCCTTGAGCAACACACTAAAGACACTAAACCTGCCAGCTCCATGGGTGCTGATCTGTACCTGACACTGTGCTCTGACCTCCTAGAGGGGGAAAGTTAAGTGGAAACCGAATTTCTCTATGAGGATCAAAGTATCACATGTTGAAATGCAAACACAGAATCATTGTTTGTGCTTTTGCAAGGATGTATTTTGGTTTGGTTTTTGAACCTACAACTCAACTGCATGCACGCTTTCTTCTCCAGTAATATTTTCAAATAATTTTTGTGTCTTGTTTTGGCCTACTTGGTGCCAAAGGGGTGGGGTTTTCCACATAGGATGGTAAAACGGGTGCCAGAAAGTTTAGACAATCACAGGAAAGTATTGGTATTAGTATACTTTTCTGTGATTTGACAGCTTTACCTGACTTGCCCATCTGGTAGTCCTTGAAAGTTAAAGCGAACGGAAAGAATGATTTGCAGATACTATTAGTCCCATGTCTGGCCTGAAATACTGCAGTCAAAACAGCTGAGCTCAGCAGTGTGCAGCCTGTACCTCAGGGAAAGGTACACTAGCAGTCAGCCTCAGCTTAACTTTATAGACATCATGAAAATAGCGGAGCCAAAAGAAACTAACTGGGGCAACGTTTTGGCTGCTAATGCTGTGGACTGAATCAATCCTAACCCAGACAATGTGCATGTTAGAGCAAGGTGGGCAATTAGCACCAGCCACCAGCCAAAACCTGGTGAATTTTGGCCGCGGTTGGCATGCTTGTGTAATCTGCCAGCCTCTTGGGAAAGTAATCAACCATGTTCTGGAGGTCCTATTCTTAGCCTAGCTGGTTTGTAAATTAGTAAAAGTGGCTGGTGAATTTTATGATGCAGCCAGATTTTCCAAACCTGTACAAGAGCCGAATGCTTAGTATGAGGTTTTACGATTGTTTAAAAACATGGCACCTATTGTCTTATTACCTATCTTAACATTTATGAAAAAGGAAGGTATATAGCAGGGAGCCGCAGCTTAAGTTTATAGGCAGCAGTAAAACACTGTAGACAGCGCAATAAACTGAGCTGCTGTTATGGCTGATAACGCCATGGTGTGTTGGCTTTTAGAAGACGTTTATGTGATAGTGGAATAACGTAGGATTTAAAATGAGAGAGGAGAGGCAATTGTACAGCTTTCTCTGTGTGTGTGCGTGTGTGTGTGTGTGTAGGCGCCGCCTCGACCGTTGTGGCAGGCTGCGGAAATATTGATTTCCAGGGCTGTGTCACTAGAGCAATCAGACAGAAAGGCCACGTGTGTGTGTGTGTGTGGGTGTGTGTGTGTGTGTGTGAGAGAGTGCAATGTACGTATGTGTGTGCAACATGCATATCTATGTGTACGTGTGTCTCATGTGTTTGTATGTGTGCACACAACGTACGTGTATGTGTGCGTGATTGTGTGAGCGAGTGATGTGCATGTGTAAGCTCTAACATGCGTGTTTTCGTGTACACCTGTGTTTGTGTGCAGTGGTTTGTGTATGTAAGTATGCAGTGTGCATGTTTGTGTGTGTGTGTGTGTGTGTGTGTGTATGTTTGTGTGCGTCCATGTGAGCTCCTGGAGGGCAGTGAAGGTCGTCCATGCCAGCTCAATAAGACAGAGCTGCCTGCCTGCTGTCCTGCTGCCTCCATTACTGTCTCCTCTCATCACCTCACAGCTGGCCAGGCAGGACGAGAGACAGGGAGACACGCAGAGAGACAGACAGAGAGAGGGAGACAGAGAGAGAGAGGGAGACAGAGAGAGAGAGACAGAGAGAGAGGGAGACAGGGAGAGAGAGGGAGAGAAAGGGAGATAGGAAGACAGACAGAGAGAGGGAGACAGAGAGAGAGAGGCAGGTAGACAGAGAGACAAAAAGGCAGATAGGAAAGTATATCGACAGAGAGACAGATTGGATGACTGATAGGCAGGAAGACGGAGAGAGAAACAGACAGAAGTCTATATATTGGTAATGTTTTGCATTCTCTATCATAGGTGAAACAGTAATGTGATTCATGGATGTTTTGGAGTTCTAGTATCTTGATGCACTCTGTTTTCCTTTCAATTCAATTAAAAACGCGACTGTCCAGTAAGAGAAATATGGTTTACAATAAAGGCACATGGTAAAAACACAATAAAAGCACATAACAAATCACCCTGACATATACCATATGGACAAACAGTTGATAAAACCAGACAGGGTTAGTCAGTAGCGCAGTATACTGAAATAAAAATTGGCTCATGAGTGCAAAACAGTTCCTACATGTATGAAATGGGGAGTGGGACTGACAAACGAGGTCAGTGGGTGAACAGAGGGAGAGGAAATAGGCAGAATGGAGGAACAGGGAGTGTTGGGAGAGGGGATGAGCTGTCACAGGTCAACTGTGTGTTTTCTGTGTTGGAAGTCGGATGGCACGATTATGACTAAAATGATCATTCTTATTATGTGAAATTAAATGTTTCAGTATTGCCAACATGCCAATATTGTACGAATATTAATGGTAGAAACTAACGTTGCGTTCTGCATTATTTCTGTAGCCCTAGTCATGAGGATGCTGTTTCAACTAAGCATACTTTGGTTGTGGCCAGCTCTGTTTATTTACATTTTTTTTTTTTTACATTACTCTCACAGGACCCCCATGCAGAGGAGTTTGAGGACAAAGAGTGGACGTTTGTTATTGAAAATGTGAGTACTAGATTATCTGCTTATTTACATCTTTCTCAGCCTATCCCATTCTCTATCTATGTCTCTCCATTTCTGCATTTTTGCACTCCCTTTCTTGCTTATTTTGTGTATTTAAATACTTTTTTTAAAAAAGCCCTTGAGGTTTAAGTGCCTTGCTCAAAGGCACATGGATGGCAGTTGTAAAAGTGCTTCTCATTCACTTTGTCCACCTATTCCGCCCTTCAAATAAAACAAAACAAAGCAATACTGACATAATGTGAGTCCAACATTCTCAGCAAGTTTCAAAGTAAAAACCCTTATTGCATTACATGTGCAGGTGCTGCCTCCAAGTGGTCAGATTACGCTATTACACGCTTCTACCAGGCCTGATGCCAGCCCTCATGTCGGACCACAAGTGCTGACTGGCATCACGTTGGCGTACGAGCGTCACCACAATGATTGTTTGGCACAGGGAGCAGCGTGTGTGTTTACGGCACTAACAGCTTGCGTTTCAACAAGCATTTGCTGAATGACATTTACAGACCGCATCCTGGGGCCAAAAACATTTAGGCTTGCTGTAAAATATCAAGTTGCAGATTCCAACCGGGAACTTAACTACTAGCTAGGGGTTCCAGTATTTAGGCCTATTTAATTTAGTTGCTTGTTTATTAATTTGTTTATTTATTTTTAATACAGTTTTTGAGTCTTTTTGGAAGAATAGCCCCCATTAATTTAATCAAGCCACAGCCATTTTCCTGCCTTTTCCTTGCTTTTTTGTGTTGCTGATCACACACATGTTCAAGGCAGCCGAGGGTGAAGAGGGAATGGCAATTTGCAAGGCAAGGACGATGTCTCGCCCTGCTGTATTTTCTAAGTGAAAACTAGGACTTGCAGTGAATAATAAGAAAGAGGGGAGATGGGGTGGGGGGGGTGGGGGGGCTTCATGTGGCAATTAAGGGAGAGAGGGAGGGAGGAATGGATGGAGGAATGAGGAGGGGAGACGAGGATCGATTCAGGGATGAGGAGGGAGGGGAAAGTGTGTGTGGGGGGGTACTGTTTGGACCAGTACCAGCAGTCTGGCCAGGTGCCAGCCAGGGGTGTCCTGCCCATCTGTTCCCTCTCTCTCTCTCTCTCTCTCTCTCTCTCTCTCTCTCTCTCTCTCTCTCTCTCTCTCTCTCTCACTCACACTCACACTCACACTCACACTCACACTCACACACACACACACAGACCTGCCAGGAAACTGGAAACTTGCTGTTCACAAGCTATTCCCCGTGCTCCTTGCATCTGCCGGTGCCAAGACCGTGACAGGGTGGGCTAAATTAATACTGACGTGTTGGACAAATGAAGTCTTTGTACTGAAATACTGGCTTTCTGTTGTTTGAGCGTTATATACTTAGAGACTTAGATTAATTTAAAAACTTATGACTGATGTTCTTTGAGGCAGAGTTGTGATGTAGTGCCTTTTAAGCTCTTAAAGAAATAAAGGTTGCATTAGAATCAATTTGTACGGGAATTTCATGACATTGGGGCAGAAACATACCAGCGCTTTCCTTTGTAACACAGTGCGTAATAATATTTTCTCCTACTCCCTTCCACAGGGAGGTCAGAGGTCAGGGAGCTAGTAGGGATTCAGTGTCTTGCTCAAGGACACTTCAGCAGGGCGGATGCTTGCTGTTAGAGGGACTTGAACCCGGGTCCTCTAGTTGAAGGACGGTCTCCCTATTCACTAGCCACCCTGCTGTCTAAATACATTGCATAGCACCTCCCATTCAGTGCAAGCTTTCTGTATTTATGTATCTTGCTGCAGTGCTCAAATCTTTTATTTTTGTGCGGTGGTTGATGTTTTGTAGAAGCCAGTCCACTAATCAAGTCTCCAACATATTCAAAAGGGTTTTCACACCTTATGCCAGAGATGCAAGCCTACATGAGCTGCCATAGCTGCTGTAATAAGCAAAACTAAATAATTTCATTTCAAATTGAGACATTAACCATTACCTGCTCTGACCTTATGATTGCTGGCATAAAAGTAAAGCTCTCTATTGTATATTATTGAAGTTATTAGTTTTCTTGTTACTTAAAAAATTGTAATATTTGTGAGGATATATGCATCTGTGTGTTTTAAATATTGAGCAGAGAACATTAGCCCACTGTTTTTTTGCCAGATGGATATCAGCAGGAATTAAACTCCTCATTTGGTAATGTTTGAAAGGATAATTTTGAGAGTAATTGACAAGCAAATAAATCCGTACAAATGCTAACTGGAAACTTGACGCCAATTTCTAAAATCTCCGGTCTCTCTGACAGTCCAGGGAGGCGGTGTGGTGAGTGATCAACAAGGATAGACCTCTAAGACTTCTCAACCCTCCCTTTAAAAAATGTTGGAAAGAGAGTAGGAGAGCCGGCTGAATGCTTTGACTCTGTCACTTTACGTACGCGTCAAACGACAGCAGAAACCGCTCTACCTCTCTCCCTTTGATAGAAAGCTAAGAAGACAAGCAGGTCAGCCGGTGTTCGCCGGGCGGAGCGTGGGAGAGAGCGAAAAGAGAGCAAGAAAAGGAGAGGAAAAAGACGAGTTTGTGGGTTTGCCTGTGTCTCTGCATACCTGACTAATGACAGAGAGATCAAAGCCACGCCAAGCTCCTGACAGCAGGAATGAGGAGGGGGGAGGGGAGGAGAGGAGAGGGAGGGAGGGAGGGAGGGAGGGAGAGAGGAGGCAACCTTACACCTTCACACACTCAGCTGAGGGGGAAGAGGTGGAGGAGGAGGGAGGAGAGGGAGGGGAAAAAAGATGGGGAGCAGAAAGAGAGCTGAAAGGGAGGAAGGAGGGATGACAAAGGCAAAATTAGAGAAAGACCAAGGGTGAGATATAACAGTAGTTTTTTTTAGGGGGTTGAAAAATTGCAACAAGGCATCTGCGGATCCTTGAAAAGTCTGAGAAAGTAAGGCCTTAAAACTATTAAACTGTCTTAAATACAGTGTTTAGAGGACTTATGTTTTTTCACCATGCAATAACAGGTCTCTTTGTGCTGCATCTGCATTCTGCTTTAGTAAGCACAATTGGACTTCATGTCCCTTAGCAATTAATCGCCTGTTGTCCTTTTTCTTACACCGCCCATTTACAGTTTCAAAACTTTCATTAGCAATGCTCAATTGGAAAATAGGCTGGTTTTGGAAGTTTTTTTTCTCCATTTTGGTTTTTATATTGGTCTTAAATTCATTTCTGGGTAGCTTTAAAAAAGTTGGATTTCTGCAGATAATCTAGAAAGATGTCCACTTCTACCTCTCTTCTTAGCTGTTATTACTTATTATCCTAGTACTTTAGTCTGAAATTATCTTTCTGTGGTCACAGATACACACTGTCAGGACACTGTGGCTCTGACCCCTTGACCCTCTTACTATTGGTTGCTTCTTATGTTGGTGATCCAGGAATTGATGTCTATTCTACTGTTGCAGACTTTCTAAGTTGCCCTGGATAGGAGCATCAGCTAAATGCCTGAAAATTTAAGCTGCAGTTGTTCTTGCCTCTCTTTTTTTTTTCTTTTTTAATCACATCCCTGAGAGGCAGAGACAAAAGGATAGAAAGCAGAGAAGTGATTTGCACCACTTCTGCACACACAGTTTCCATTCGTTTGTAATTGGAAACGACTGTTTTCTGCCTTTTTTATCTGGCTTTATGTGTTCCTGATCACATGCCTGAGAAAGAGAAGGATGACAAGCAGGAGAGAGGCAGAAGGATAACTGAAAAATTTGGGGCAAAAAGAAGTAAACATGTTAGAATCCCCATACAGAGGCATGCATATCTGTATCCAGAGGGCACATATGCTTAACACACTTTAATACAACGGTTAGTTTCATCCAAGCGATCTGTCTGGTCAAAGACGTGTTCTGGAAATTGCAGTAAAACACAACTAGCTGTGAGTCACCGTTTCCTATGCCAACTCTGGAAGCTAATTTGACAACTTGTTTTGTCCTGGTTTCAAATCTCATGTATAGACACTGCTTTGTAGAAAACGATACACATTTGTTGGTAGCCATTGTATAAAAGCCATGAAACTCTTGAGGACACTCTGTGCTGTGATTACGGCTGCCTCAGTGCTGCCGTTTGGTGCTCTGCTGTGCCTCGCTCATATTGCGTCACCGTCGTACCCATAATCACAGAAAAGCACACCCTCTTGGGCATTATCGCTGTTATACTTAACACACTTCCAATGCAGTTCTGGAAAACAGAGAGAGAAAGAGAGAGAGAGAGACTGGAGAAGGAGTGGGAGATCAGATGGAAGGAAAACAGAGGAGAGAGACAGAGAGAGAGAGAGCTGGAGGGAAGGAGGTGAAAGTGGAGGGGTTGAGAGGGCGCTCCGAGTGAGACACATCAAAGCCCTCCTGACCGGCCGCCTTGGCAGCAGATTGCTCTGTGTGTGTGTGTGTGTGTGTGTGTGTGTGTGTGTGTGTGTGTGTGTCAGAGTGAGAAACTCACCTCACTGACCTGCTCATCAGTCCATATTTGACTGTTCTTTGATGACTGTGTGTGTGAGAGGGACTGACCTCTTCATCACTCTATTTGATTGTTCTTTGAGCACTTCAGGCTTTGCAGTATTGACAAAAATCTCAGGACTTAAATAGCTTAAATATCTGACTATAGTGTCTGTGTGTGAGATGCTAGCATGTAGGATTTGCCCAGTTTGACATCTGCACCAAAATATCTTAAATAAAAGCATGAAAAGCATGAATTCAGCCTAACCTTCAGTAGAAATCCCCCGTTTAGTTGAGAAATCATATATGGAGGTAGGTATGCAAAAAGCAACAACATACTTCCTAAGTGATCACTTGATATTTCTAGGTGTGATTAAATAATGTATAACACTTAGATTACTATTAGTAAACTCACTCATTTATGTTCTCAGCATGGCTCATTTGTACAACGGTATACAATAAAATCCAGTGTGCCATTTAGTAATTTAATAAGTGTGTAATTTTAAAGACCTTGAGAGGTTCCTGGTTTTTCACTATTGAAAGAGCAGATGAGAGGTAAACGGTGAACTACACAAAGTGACCACAAGATGGCAGTCTACCCTAAGAGCTGTGAAAACAATCAAACACACGTTCACCTTTTTATCCATCTGATCCCCCCATCATGTCTGCTCTCTTGTATGTGCATGTGTGTTTGCGTGTGTGTGTTTGTGTGTAAGCAGAAAAAGTGTGTATGTTTGTGCGTCTGTGTGTCTGTTTGTGTCTCTCTGCGATGATGTATGTATGAGAAAGTTTGTGTCTATTTGTAAGCAGATAGGGTGTGTGTGTGTTTAGTCAGATTTTGTTGGGGGTTTGCGTGTGTGTGTGTGTGTGTATGTGTGTATAGACAGACAGCCAGCCATGAGTCAGTCAGCTCAGATCCCCAGCCCCCCCCCCATCTCTCAGGTATCTAAGCTAATATAAAGGCAGGAGGGATGAATGAATGAAGGAGTGAGTGCGGCTCGGAGGAGGAGGAGTAGAAGAAGAGGAGAGGTGAGTTCTCCTGACCCCTCATCAGACGGCGGAGGAGAAAGGGGAAGAATACGCCATTGTGCCCGAGCGCCGGAGATGATGAAATTCAAGATCCCCGCGCTGTGGCTTCGCCTTAATCTGGGGGCCCAACCTCGCGCTGGGCTAATCCCTCCCCGTCGAATTACTGGCCCCGGATAGATTGTATTTTGTCATTGAAAATGGCAGTGTCAAACACTACCTTTTTCTCTCCTCTATTTTCGTCTGCCAAGGCGAATCGCATAATCAAAAGAGGAAGAGAGAGGGAGAGAGAGCGAGAAAGAGAGATGGAGGGAGGGAGGGAGGGAGGAGAGGGAGAGGTGGCAGGCTGGAAATGGCTACACAGTAGTATCTCTAAATTGCATGCTACCCTTGCCTTTCACCCTCTTTCAAATAGGCGCGTATTATCAAAAAGGTGGGCAAATTGAGGGGTCAAAAGATTGGACGGCTATATTTGACGGCATTGTGCTGACAGGCTCTTTTGTGTGTGTGTGTGTGTGTGTGTGTGCTTGTGAATGTGTGGGGGGGGTTAATATGTGTATGTATGTCTGTGTGTATTCTCTCTGCGTTTGCATATCAACCAAAGCTGGAGATGGTAGACCAACTTCCCTCATCTTCAAAGCTTTGTTGGAGGATTTACATACACACACACACACACACACACACACACACACACACACACACACACACACACACACACGACTGCTGTATTGAGAGTGAGAAGCTATCATTTCTGAATACATCGAATGTACAGTGATACACTCCAAGCCCCTCTCTCTTCTCTCGCCCCCCCCCCTCCTCTCCCCATCATACTTTGCCTTTTCCACTCACATTACATCAATGTCACTCGGGAAAGAAGGAATTTCCAAATCTATGGCTGCTCTGCGCCGGTAAAATCACCGCTCACACCGTTTGACAGCCTGTCTGCTACATGTTGCCACTTTTTAAATATCGATTTTGAAATTGCCACTCTCAATACCGACGGCTGTCGGCTCCCAGCCTTTCGTCACTTTAACCATCTCTTCTGATACTTCAAACCTGCATAATCATTGTGTTAAGAGTTATGATGGTTTTTTTACGTTCATTAAAGGTAAAAGCATTGGTCGTACACCCCAAAAAAAGGTTACATTTCCTTACGAGGATTGCTGTGCTGTTCAAATTTTGGTCATTTTAACTTAAATTGTATATTTTTACGTGCTATTTAATGCAGAAAAGCAACTGTCATCATCATCATCGTCAGTGCAATATGTGGTGTAGACCAAGTTTCTGACTTTTGGTTTTCATCATGAGAGTTTCTTCCGATATTTTGTTCATCACCTCTCAGCAGTCTCTGCTGTTGTCTCCCTCTCTCTCCCCCTCCCTCTTCTCCCTCTCTCCCTCCCTCATCTCTCTCTCCCTCCGCTCGCTCTCTCTCTCTCTCTCTCTCTCTCTCTCTCTCTCCCTCTTCTCCCTCTCTCCTCCCTTGTCTCTCTCTCTCCTCCCTTGTCTCTCTCTCTCTCCCTCCGCTCTCTCTCTCTCTCTTGCTCTCTCTCTCTCTCTCTCTCTCTCTCTCTCTCTCTCTCTCTCTCTCTCTCTCTCTCTCTCTCTCTCTCTCTCTCTCTCTCCGAGGTGATGTCCTGTCAATTGTGGACCACATCCAACTCCATTAAGGCCATTTCCACTCCATATACCTCCCGCCCCGACACACACACACACACACACACACTCAAACACACCGTCACACACACTCGCATATTCACACGCACATGCCACTCACACACACATCTCACACCGCGCACACACAGAAAAACCATGACACCCATCCACTTATGCGCACACAGATCGACTCCACCTCCACCTCCACCTTCCCAAACACACACACACACGCTCTCTTTCTCCTGTTACACACACACACTCTTACACATTCTCTTCTTTTTATTTTACCCCTATACCCCCCCCCCCCTCCCTCTGTCTGGAACACATTACGTAGGCCAGTGGCTTGTGAGCACTGACTGGGCCTCGGGGAAGAAAAACACAATTATTTCAGCCCTCGGCTATTCACGCAAAGGTGACAAAAGCTGGTATGAAGTATGAAATCCCAAAAGTTTCCCCCGCGCCGAGGTCGACAAATTGGGATTAATTTGCGCTCGTGTGCACGCGTGTGTCTCCAAAGTTTTCACCTTTTCTCGTTTTCCCATTTCTTAAATAGTTTGGAAGAACTCAAAGGGGCCTAATTTATTGTGTGGTAAAGAAGAGCGTGTGTGTTCGCTCGTTCGTTCGTGTGTTCACATTATTTAAAAAAAAAAAAAAAAAAAATCCTAATAGTAGAGAGCCTGAAGGGTGTAATTTATTGTGTGTGTGTGTTTGGCTGGAGAGGGGGGAGGTGGGGAGGGGTTCTTAGTAGGGGATCACACACACACACGCTTTCCAAATTAATTTAATCTAATTAATCGCCCTGAGGAGAGGCAACAGATGCTGGTGATTACCCCCCACGCCTGGACCCCTCCCTACACACACACACATTCACAACCACACACCAAACACACACGCACACACACACACACACACCAAATACACGCCACAAACACACATCCACACAACTAACACAACCCTAGCTGCTGCCATTTTCCCCCAGTCTGTGGCTTTACCACACACATACACACACACAGTTTTTCTTCAATTGGCTGATTAAGATAACGAACGAACACACACACACACACACACACACACACTGCAATAGTATGGAGCAGAAGGTCTCATTGTCCAAGTGGAAATCGGCCTTGTGCAACACACATTACTGCACACAATTAAACACAAAGAAAAGACATGAAAAAATGTGTGTGTGTAAGTGTTGCACTGTGTGTGTGTGTGTGTCACTGTACCTTTTTGTGTGTGTGTGTGTGTTACTGTATCTTTGTTTCTGTCTGTGTTATGTGTAATTGAGAAACTCTACCTGTGCTCCTGTGTTAGACTATATATTTGTGTGTGTCCAGTCAGTTGTCAGGGTGCTGTGTGTGTGTGTGTGTGTGTGTGTGTGTGTGTTGGTGGGGTGTAGGTGGCTGTGGAGGCCGGGTGGTCCCTCCTGTCGCCCTAATAGGCTTACTGGCCCCTAATCCACACCACACCACCCTGTCACATGGCTGGTCTGCTGACTGACTGCTACCACCGCCATGAGGTGTGTGTGTGTGTGTGTGTGTGTGTGTCTGTTTGTGAGTGTGTTTAACTATGTTTGTGCATTTACTGTGTTTGACAATAGCTGTTTCTGAGTGTGTGTCTGTATGAGAGAGACTGTCTGTATGTATTTGTGTGTGAGACTGTCTTTATTTGTGTGTCTATCTGTGTGTGACTGTATCTGTGTGTGTGTGTATTTGTGTCAAACTGTGTGTGTGTGTGTGTGTGTGACTGTGTGTATGTAATTTGTGTGTTTGATTATGTTTGAGCATTTGTGTTTGTCTGTGAATGTATCAGTTTCTGTGTGTGTCTATACTGTCTATACACACTGTGTGTGTGTGTGTGTGTGTGTCTCAACACCTGTACTTTAGTACAACTATTAGTGTGTCTCTTCCAGCACACACACACTCTCACACTCTTTGTGTTAGCTTGGCACACATCATATCTTCTATCTGTGTGTTGTGTGTGTGTGTGTGCGCGTGTGTGTTTTTGCTTACATGCACACATGCATGTGTTTGTTAATTAAACTGATTAAACTGTTGCCCCTGACGATGTGGGGCTTTGCTTCTATGCTTGCGTCATCTTTTTCATACTGTCTGTGTTCTCTCTCTTTCTCTCTCTCTCTCTCTCTCTCTCTCTCTCTCTCTCTCTCTAGCTTTGTATTTCGTCTGTCTGTGCTTGTTGTTTTGTCTGCTTCACTGTTTTATCTTTGCTCTGTTTATTCTTTAGTCTGTCGTCCTTCTGTTCCTGTCTGCCCCCCCCCCACCTCCGCCTGCTGTGTGTGTGTTTGTGGCATATGTGTCCTTGTGGGTGTGTGCACACAGCATCATGTATGTGTGTATACGTATGTTCTTGTAGGACAGTGTGTAGGTCTATATGTTTGCATGTGTGACTTTGTATTAGTGTATTGTGTGTGTGTGTGTCTGGCCTCTTGTCCCACTGGTCCAGGTTGTGACCTCGTCTTTCATCTCCTCGGTCTGAGGCTCCTGCAGCCCGCTGTGCTTCGCTCCCAGCCAGCAACACAGCAGATGTCACCAGACACCACCGCGAAGAACACACACACACACACACACACTAACACACACAGAGATACACAATCACACAGTCACACACAGATTTGCAGTCACATGCATACATATACACATAGTCACACATATGTACACATAGTCACACGCATAGTCTCACAGTCTTATAGTCACACATGCATGTATACTAAATACGTGTATACATGCATGTGTGACTGTGTGTGTGTGTGTGTCTCACACATGTACGGTCACACATGCATACATAACTTAGATACACATATATAGTCACATGCACCGTCACACACGTACACACACATACATAGATAAATTTCTCACACATACACACACATCCTGTATATAGATACATTTCTCATACACACACATATACCCCTCCCGCATGCAGAGTATAATCCAGCCCAAACAGGTCAGAAACTGTCCTTGTTTTGCCTCACACAGTGTGACGTTTGGCCCCAAAATAAACATCAAAACACAAGTGTTTCCTGGGAAACATCCTAATTCCCACCTGTGTGGTCTTGTCATAAGAAACCTATACACACAAGTTACTGCGTGTGTGTGTGTGTGTGTGTAAATCCAGATATACAGACTGTTGATCAGTCTCCGTTAATTCATTTGTTCATCCATCCCTCACCTAAGATATTTTGATGAAACTTGGTGGAATGATGCATCTCTCCACTGGCATCTGGTATCTTCAAAATTTTACTCGCTCGCCTATGAGGGGCGCTACAAAAACAGGTCCAAACAAGGTGATATATTTGTCACTGTGCATCAGTTTTGGGGGACGACATATTTACTGTTACCTTGTTTCTGTTTCCTCACATTATTCTTTTCTTGCTCAGCCCTGTGTGTGTGTGTGTGTGTGTGTGTGTGTGTGTGTGTGTGTGTGTGTGTAGTGACACCGTAGGACTTTCATGAACTGGCTATAGGTTTAATCACTATTCTGTTATATCAGTTGGTGATAGAGGGTAGCAAAACGGACATTTTTTTAAATATAAAAATGTCACGTATTACTTCAAAGAAAGCTAATTTGTGTGGCAGTATGCTGTGTCGTCCTGGCTGAGGCGGTCCGGCCCGGGAGAGGCTGCCAGCTCTCTTTGTGTGCAGGCTTGTGCCAGTCGGTCTGCGGTCTACAAAACAGGCTGTACCTCCGCCTCCTCCTCCTACCTCCGCCTCCTCCTCCTGTTACCGCCTCCTGTCCCCAAGCTGACCCAGAAAACACACACACACATTCACACGCACACATACAAACACGCAGGCTGGCAAGGTTCAGCAGAGGTGTCTGCTGTATCAGGTTTTTGGGTTGGTGTAAAATGAGCCGTGAACCAGCGACAGTAAAATGGAAGGGTAGGAGGAGAGGCGGGCAGGGAGGGAGACAGCTGAAGGAAGGAGGTGAGGAAGGGGGGGTGAAGGAGGGAGGAGGGTCAGACGGAGATGCCAGCTCCTCTCCTGGGCCCCCCAGGGTCAGTCTGCCAGCCTGACCAGCTCCCTGGACAAAACCAAATCATATCAGCATTTAACCAGTTAGGAACACACTGACTCTAACACCACAACGCCTCACTCTTTTCTATCATACTTTATCACTGTAGGGTCACTGGAATATTGTGTCAGATCTGTGACCCTTGACCCTGACCCTTACTGTGACCCTTGACCCTTACAGTACCTACTATTGCTTGTCACTGATTGAGGAATTCAAGTGTATTGCATTCATTGTAGTTCACTCTGGATGAGAATGTTGGCTAAATGCCTGAAATGTGAAGTGCACACCACAAATTAAGATAATTTAGGATTTAAGATAAGAGGGTTAGCTTTTGTGTGATGGGTACAGAGGATTGATAGCAGTTTCATGCCTGTGTGTACAGTATTTAGTTTTCTACAATGTATTTGATTAAGTTTGCATACTGCATGTTTAGTAGATGGTACAATCTACAGTAGCTCAATAGAGGGCTAAATACTGAACACACACACGCACCAATTTTGGCACTGCACAGTGCTTATTTAAAGTTGGTGTACTCCTTTAAGCCATGCTCTTCATGTTCTTTATTTGCTAAAATCGCTGTTGTAGTCCACTTGGCAACTTGTACTTGTACATCAACATTTGTGAATGTGTAAAAAAGATATGTAGTTGCACATCAGCTTTTGCACCCAAAGAAGGTAGAAATTATTTGTCGTCTTATTTTTCTTTGTTTGCAAAACCTGATGTGCAACTACAGATGTTTTTTATACATTCACAAATGTTGATGTACAAGCACTAGTTTCAAAGTCTTGAAACATTTGTGGACAAATTATGACTGAATGACTTATGATGAATTATTTCTTGCCCAATATCTCTCTTCCCATCTCTCTTTACTGCTCTTCATCTCATCACCTTTATTATTTTGTCATTTTCCACTTTCCATATCCCCCAAGTTGCCAGTCTTATTTTCTGCCCGTTCATTCCATTAGACCTACAGTCCTGCTATCCGATTGGACGCCGGATGCTCTCGGTGCCGCCTCATTGGCCGCCACACCCTCCATTATCAGTCATCTCTGAGGTCGTCCTCTGTCACTTTACGGCCTCACATCCTGTCACCTGCCCTCCTCCTCGGCCCTAATCCGTCTCTTCTTCCTCGTCTTCCTCCTCATCCCACCTTGTTTTTGCTGTCATGTTTTACACGGTGATGAAGGTAGATGGAGGGGGGGGGGGGGGGGGGGTGGAGGCAGTGTGAGTGCGAGGTGAGGTGTGATTGGACGACAGCAGAACAGTTATTATCTCCATCTCTCAGGTATTTATTTTTCCCCGGCGCGTCTTAAGATGGCTGCCCGCGATGGAGACAGACCTGTGTGGCCCGCAAAACACCGGCCCCGCCAAATCCCCCTGTTTATCCACAAGCTTGACCCGCTGGGCCTGCGTGGGTGGGTGGGTCGGTAGATATGTGTGATGTAGGGGTGGCGGTGGTGAAAGAGTGTGTGTGTGTGTGTGTGTGATGAACTTAGGTTAAGCATACTTGTGTGTTTGGTGACTTCTTTGACATTATCTCCTCAAGATCCGTTCATTGTGCATGTGCATGTGCGTGCGTGTGTGTGTTTGTGTATGAGCATTTTAGGGAACAAGCGCACACAGGCACACACACACACACACACTCTTATTGGCGACTGTTCTGCTAAGTGACAATGAATAGGGTCTTGTGATGTGCTCTGATGCCAGTGCTAAGCCAGCCACTGACAGTTAGACTGATCCCCAAACACGGTCCTCTGTCTCTGTTTGGGATATAAATCTCGACTCGGAGCGCTGCGCCCGGAGAGGACGGGGTCAGGAATTCGAGGTGACTCGCAGCGAAGGCCGACGCCCGTGGGTGTCGAGGAGACGTGGCGATGGACGCATTCCCACTCTGAGAAAGATCAGGGCGTGCGGTGTTGGGTGTGTCACTTGTTGAAATTTGTTCATAAAGCGCTTTCAGCAAAATGGGTTTGTCACAAAAGTAAAAGGACATAAATACAGAGACATGAGAGAGAACAGACATCCCATGAAAAGCCCTTCTACCTCTCTTTTCTTTTCCTAGCACTTCTCTCTTACATGATCATTCTAGGGTGACTATTAGGAATACTGTCAGGGCATGACGGCGCTGACCTTTGACCTCCATACTGTAGGTTGCTTGTATTGTCGGTGATCTAGGAATTTAAGCTTATTCTACTGAAGCACTCATTCTAAGTCACTCTGGATAAGATCATGAGCTAAATGCCAAAAATATACATCATATATTTTTAGATATGAGGGAGAGCTTTTGTCTAGTTGTGTGTGTGTGTGAATGAGTGTGTCTCACATGTAAATGCACATAAACAGAATTGGGGAACCCTATTGTTCTCTTGTGGAGAAGGAATTTCAAAGAATGAACACACACACACACACACACATACACACCAGCACACACACCAGCTCCTTATCCAATCCCTCCACTAATTCCCCCTTGGTAGAAGGTGTTCATTGTTTCTCTTTCATTCTAATCTCCCTCTCTTTTTTTTTAAAATCCATATTAGATTCTCTTTGAGTTGGCCACAATCAGAGGCACTGAAGCAGAGCATCACCCTGCTAATGCTCTTTGTCTCCCCAGATTTGTCACTTAGCATGGAGAGTACACCTTTGTCATGGAGCAGGGTGGGAGAGAGAGGCAGACTCTCACTAGGGGCAATTGTTTCTTGTCACAGGCCATCTTAACCCGCACCGCCCCCCCTCCCTCCCCTTAAGCAAATCAGCTTTGCTCTGGATTAGGGCCCTATCATAGCCCTGTCAGATCTCAGCAGCCCGCTTAAAACAGCTAAAACAAACAGATCCTTAAAGTGAGAATTGAGTGGATACGAAGAATTCGATTCCAAAACGCTACGTGAAGATCATCGTTCGATATCCTTCAAATATAGAGGTTCCCGTCTGTAAACGTGTTGGAGTTTTATCAGACAAGGACTTGAGTTACTTAACCATTCTCTTTAAATACCATTCTTTTGTTTTCGTTTTGTGCCGTCAATCAAAGATTAGGTGTCCCATTTTTCAAATGGTGGATATCTCATTTTGGAACAAAACTCTTCATATGCTGTAGAATTCAAAACTGGGGATGGATGTCAGCATAGAGCTCACACATCACAATACCTCGGCCACAAAACAGAAATGATAATATTGTAATTCAGCAGAGATTTAATATTCAATTAGCCACAATTTAAAGTTGAAGTCATATCCTTTGTGACAATAAAGTGTCAAAATCAGTTAATCCTATGATTAAAAAGCCGTGAATCAATTACTAAACTGTTTCATGAAGCATTTTTGTACAATTTGTCGATGGTGTGGTAGTTAAGACCCCAAACTGTGGAGGTTACATGATTACGGCTGTGTCATAACACTGCCAGGTCTCGCTATTGTGACAATACAGCGGCTGTAATAAGATAATATTGCAATTTAATAGAAATTCATCATTCATTCAACTGCATTTAAAAGTTATCAGATCTCACTAGTCTGCTTTAAAACTAAAACAGATACTTCAAAGAGAGTTAAGTGGGTACATTGTACATAAAGGGTTCCATTCTGAACCACTATGTATCTATTTTGGAAAAGGAAATCATTACCTGAAGTTTATTTTTCAATATCTCTAACATCTAAAAGATCCATTCTGTATAAGTGTTATTGTCTTGTTGGTCTTGTTGAGTGTGTCGATGGTCCAGGAAGTTTGGTGTCCTGGGAAATAAGAGAAGGTATCAGCAAGCATCTCTCTCTTTATTTATCCTGTGAAGCACTTTGTAACACTGCTTTGATAAGCGCTATATAAATAAAGCTTACTATTATATTATTAATATCATTATGTATTCTTGTGTCTGAGGTTGGCTTCCTGCTTTCACAATTTCACAGCCAAATATCGTAGGCAGGGCAGCAGTTTTGCCGTGGTGGTTCAGTGGTCTGCAAGGGTGGTGTGTGTGTGTGTGTGTGTGTGTGTGTGTGTGTGTGTAAAACTAGGCGTCCCTATCAAGCCCACAAGAACTTGGGTGGTCGGCCACAATCGGTATTCACTCTGTACACACACACACACACACACACACTAACTTACAGACACACACTGATCCATTCATATCTCATTCATATACACACAGACCCAGCCACGCACACAGACACTCACACACATTGACATACACACACATACACACAGATCTGTCAACATACACACACACACACACATTGTTGATAAACACCCTCCCCACCCCCCCACCCCATGTCCGTCACCACGGTGAATCTGCCGTTCTGATATCTGAACTGCTGCTTCACGCAGGGGGAGTAATCAATCCCAGATAGCTGGGAGTATTGGCTCAGTGGTCGCTGTGTGTGTGTGTGTGTGTGTGTGTGTGTGTGTGTATACTGTATATATGTGTGTGGTGATGTTATTGGCCATTTTAGGCCTTGAGGATGGCCGGAGATGGTGAAATGGTGGGAAAAGCGATGAGCGGGCACTTCTTATACCAGGGACGAACTCTGGCTGTAATCCTGTCGACCTCTCTCTCTCTCTCTCTCTCTCGCTCTCTCGCTCTCTCGCTCTCTCTCTCGCTCTCTCTCTCGTGCGCACTCTCTCGCGGTCTCTCTCTCTCTCTCTTCCCCCTTTCTCTCTCTCCCCTATATTCTCCATCTTCTCCCTCCTCCTCTCGACTTCCCTTTCCTTCAGTCTCCCTGCTATCCACCTCTCTGTCTTCTTCCTCTCTCCTTCTCTCTACCCTTCTCTCTTTCTCTCTTTCCATTTCTTGACCCAACACCCCACTCCTAGCCTCTCTTCCCAAACCCCCCCATCTCTCTCTCTCTCTTTCTCTCTCTCTCTCTCTCTCTCTCTCTCTCTCTCTCTCTCTCTCTCTCTCTCTCTCTCTCTCTCTCTCTCTCTCTCTCTCTCTCTCCCCCTCTTTCTCTTTCTTTCTCTCCCCTTCTCTCTATGTCCACCCCTGCTCCCCCTCCCCTCTCTCCCCAGTAGAAGTGCAGAGCCAGGGCTTTTGGCTGCTGGTAATTTATTTTCCCATTAGCCCCCTGTCTGAAGTGCATGCTCTGGGTCTGAGTGGGGGGTGGGGGGGGTGGGGGCACCGAGGGCCACCCGAAAGAAAGACCCGGAGAGTAGAGGAGTGGAGGGCACCCTGGACACACTGATAAGACTAGAGAGAGAGAGAGAGAGAGAGGGAAAGGGACAGAAATGATGGGGGAGAGAGAGTAAGAGAGAGAGGATATGAGACATTAGCTTGGTTTCCATCTAAGCATTTTTTACTGTATATGAATTATGATGTATTGAATTAGAAAAGCTGAATGAAAACTGCAAATTTCAATGAAATTTCCTCAGTATTGCAGTAATGTTTAAAACGCTTGCTTGAAGCTGGAAAAGTTTTTTGTCGATAACAAATTTATGCAGTAAATAGTAATATAAATGCATTTGTCAGAAAATTATGACTCAGTGGAATCACTCCTAATTCATATATTTTTTTAGTCAAAATTTGCTTGACATTTGGATGGAAATATAACTAGTGGGTAAGGACACAGAGTGAGAGAGAGAAAGGAAAAGAGAAGAGAGAGAAAGAGAAAGTGTAGGTGAGAAAAAAGTGTGACTGAGAGGGATTGAGGCAGAGAGAGGGGGTTTAGTAGCTGTAATTTAAATCTTGTCATGTTCCTACTGTATTTTCTCAGCCAGCTACAGTGTGCGTTTCCCCAACACCTGAGCTGCTTATCGTAACTTTTAACCAGCTAAATTGGCCAACTTGGTGGAGAAGTTTACAGAGGTTATCGTTACACTTCTCATTCTGATCTTAGATCTTATCCTAATGATCAGACTCTGTGAGATCACATTGCTTTATGTCCACACTTGGCCTCAAAATGTCTGCGTCTCCTGTTGCTGTATTTACTTAAATCTGTGTGTATTTAAATCTCTCTCGCTTTTCCCACTCTCCCTCTCCAACTCTGTACATTGCTTGTATATACAATGTGGCTGGATTGCAACCAGGCTACATAGGATTTAGATAACAGTGCGAGCCAGACCACTTCCATATCTAGCTGTGAAGATCCGATAGCAGTTTGAGCAAAATCCGATTTTTAATTCATCCAGACCTGTTACCTAATGCGTCCTGGTGTGATCGGATGATAGAAGTTGGGTTGAAATGGCCGGTGTAACTGCAGCCACACACTTAACACTCAATAAATTATCCAGTTCTACCTCAGGCTTCTTCTTTTGGCCATTGAGCAGTTGGGAGTTCTGTGCCTTGCTCATGGACACTTTTCAGTGTCAGTAGTTGTTGAGGGAGGGGATAGTGGTGCTTTTTCACATCACCCACCTGCTTTTTTCCCCAGCTGGTCTGGGAATTTGAACCAGTGACCTTCTGATCACAACCCTCGGGCTAGTTCAGTGAGTATCAGCAGGTGCTTTCAGGAGTACATAGGCTACACAAACTCTCACAGAGACACAGATGTATATGCAACCTGTCAGAAACATTCATATTGAACAAACACAGAACACATAGTAATGACATAAATATGCAACCCGATGACTTGGGTTCAAGCCGGCCTGTGCCAGTAAGCATCCTCCCTGCTGAAGGGTCCTCGAGCAACACACTGAATCCCTACCAGCTCCAGGGCTGCTGTTCTGTAACTGACCTCTGACCTCCCTGTGGAGGGGGGCAAGCCAAAAGAGAATTTTCCTACGGGGATCAATTAAGTATCACATTCCAAAAAACTACCAAATTGTTTGCAGTGGTAGGTAGTCAGGTTGTTTGGTGTGGAGATGATGCTTTTTGTATCTTTACGTTTCCTGAAATGCTGTTGAACCTCTGGAATATTGCAGTCCTGTGTGTGTGTGTGTGTGTGTGTGTGTGTGTGTGTGTGTGTGTGTGTGGCATGAGCAAGCAAGAGGTTAGTCCCCATAAAACTCTCCCCTCTCCCAGTTAGGATTAGGCCTTTTAAGGGCTGGTTGGTTTGTGGCTCTCCTCCTTTCATCTGCTACCATCAGAGACTGCCCTGCATAAAAGACATTCCTCTCTCTCTCTCTCTCTCTCTCTCTCTCTCTCTCTCTCTCTCTCTCTCTCTCTCTCTCTCTCTCTCTCTCTCTCTCTCTCTCTCTCACACACACACACACACACACACACACACACACACACACACACACACACACACACACACACACACACTCTCTCACACACACACACACACTTGGTCAGCCTACTGATGATCAATATGTGTGACAACTTTAGTCTCCTGCCTGGAAAACAGAATATTGGCTGCACACTCACAGCTCAGATGCAAAACATATTATTTATTGAAACATTTGATAAATAAAAGAAACAGGTTTTTACAGTGTGATACCATGTAGCATAATAGCAGGGATTGCAGTTGCATACAGTGTGTGTTTGCAAGTGCTAGTGAGTGAATTTTATACATTTTCTCTGGGTTGCAAGACAGCAGCGTTGCAGCATTTTCCCATTTCCTCATCTCATGCAAAGTTTAGGTGACACATCTGAGAAAAGCAGCCATTCCGGCAAAAACACTGGTTTTAATTGTGAAATGGCTAAGTGATAATAATGCTTTTTAAGGGTTAGGGTTAGGCTAATACTTCATTGATCCCCATCAGGAAATTCTCTTTTCACATGCCCCTCTCCACAGGGAGGTCAGAGGTAAGCTACAGAACAGCAGCCCTGGAGATGGTAGGGATTCAGTGTCTTGCTCAAGGACACTTCAGCAGGGCGGATGCTTCCTGGGTCTCTTAATATTATGCCACCCTTCTGCCTGTTTTAGATACAGATTTGGAGCCACTTGTGGTTGTTTGCTCAGTTTGTTTCCAGTTATTGTTGCTCATTTGTTGCGTTTACCTCACCATGGCCAGTGTGTGCCTTTCTCGCCTCGTGAGTCCAGTCCCATGCTGACCATTCCCATGCCGGCGGTAGGCAACACATCGGACAATCCCGTATCCAGTTTCTCAGCTTCGCACAGAAAGGACTCCGCTGCCGGAGCCCGGCGTCATCCTAAACCATTATTCAGCCAAAGCTACGGCACACACTGTGCTGTAATCTGCCCTCCTTTCCTTTAAAACAAGCCTAATCCTGCTCTTGTTGTGACTAATCGCTCCTCTCTCACTCTCTTCACTCACTTCCCCTTCTCTCGCTCTCCCTCGTCTCGTCTGTTTGTCAACCTTGTCGTTTTTGTCGCGCGCGCCCCCGGGGATGGGGTAGCGGTCGGGGAAAGATGTTTCCATTTTTGGGGGGTTTAAGTTAAATCTGGGCCACAAGGTGGTTCTAGTGAAGAGAAATCCTCTGGTGCTATTTTCCACTGTGTGTGTGAGAGAGGGAGAGTGTCTGTGTGTGTCAGCGTGTGTGTGTGTGTGTGTGTGTGTGTATGTGTGCGCTAAAAGTGACAATAGACATGAAAGCTATTTGCACAGTCCATTCCATTATTAAGACCATTGTTATTGTAATTCACATAACCACGGTGATAGTATTGCATGCCTTTTATGTCCATTGTTGCCTTTAAAACACGCACACACACACACACACACACACACACACACACACAAAGAGCAACCTCTGCTTGGGGAAAAAAATAAATCCTCACATATAATAGTAGCAGATGAATAAATTGCTCTTAATCTGCGTGTGTGTGTGTGTGTATAACGTCTATAGTGCGGTATTCAGAGGTGGTATGTAAAAAGGCCTGTCTTATCAGTTATCAGGGGAGGCCAAATTGACACAGAGGAATCACTCCATTGTGTGCGGATTCAAAGAGAGATGTGAGCACATTGGATGTCTCCATTTCCAATAACTGTGACCTTGAGGCGAGAGGAATAGCATGCCCCCCCCCCCTTCCAATCTGCTGACTGCTGAATTCAACCAGAGCCAGCTGATTTTGGGTGTTGGGGTGGGGGAGCGGGTGTGCTACCTCAGGGTTATTCTATAGGGTAAATTGAGTTTGGCTTTTATTTTTTCTGACGCACAGGATAAAAATGACATCAGCTTTGTGTACAGTTATACATAAAGTGGAATATTTTTTTAGCCTCCCTTTGTCCAGATTAGTCCTTTTTGAGATTGTTGGTTTTGTTTTTACACAGAGCGACGATAAACGCATTTCCTAATGAGAAGAGTAGAAGGAGAGAGAGGAGAAGAAAGTGTCACAACACAAAAACACTTGACTCGATCAAAGCAACAACAGTTTCTGATTAATTTGTCTTCCACAGTCCTAACAACTGCCGTAAACTCTGTTGGAGTAACACTTTCTTGCATAATAGAATATCAACCATTTGGATTTTTTGTCTGCAGCTTCCACAGAGCATAGTTGACCTCAGCATGTCCCTTTTTCCCAGTTCATGTTTGTTTAGTTTTATGGCAGCAGGCTCAGGTCAGATAGTCATCTGCTTGATGTGGAACAAGTGAGTCATCACTTATCAACACACTCTCTCCCTCCTTCTGCTTCTGCTTTTCTTTCCCTGCAGTGTGTGATGCTTTTATCCCCTTTCTGCCTTCTTGAACAACACACTCACCAGGATTTGTAGTCAGTTGTGAGGTGGTATAACTAGAAACATCACTTCAGATATTGACAGATTGGTTTGACTGTACTTACTGCCAACAATGGCGCCACGACATTAGGAAAAATGTACTTTGATGTCACACACCATATCATTCAAAATAACGACTATGTCTTTGCAGGTGTATCCAATAAAATTTGAGAACAGTCTAAAGATAGATCATGCTGATGTGTGAATCGTCAGTTTAAGTAATAGCCACCTGAGATAGATTATGGGAAAGCATATGGATCAATAGGGAACATCGACCATGTTTGTTCCAATTAGAAACCAATTGACTGGTGACCTGCGTTAAAACGCCATTAGCTGATTGGGATGTGTGTGTGTGTATATATGTGTGTGTGTGTGTATTGGGCACTTATTCTTCTTGTTCATGTGTTAACACTGCTTAACTGCCCGTGTATATGTGTGTGTGTGTGTGAGGGTGTTAGACCCGGTCTATACAAAGAAGCCAAGTCCTTTTTAGCACTCAGCCTAATTAATCCATCTCTCGGTGACAAAAGGACCCCCCCATCCTCCCCCAACCCTCCCCCCTCCCTCCTCCGGCCCGTCCCATTGGCATTTTGGGGCAGAGGGATTCAGCAGGACCCCCGGGCACCCCTCCTGCCCTGACCCCTGCCCCCCCACCAGGGGAGCAGCTGTGGATCGATCCGGGGCCAGCTGGCACCAGGGGAGAGGGGCAGGACTGGTACCCTAACACATAGTACAAACACACACACACGTACACACTTCTCCTCAGAAAGCCATTGAAAGTCACTGATAAGAGAATCAGCTAAATGCCTGTCTTTTATTACAGTAGGACTTAGGGATGGGACGATATATATCGAAATCCAATATATCACAATACAAAAATGTGACAATACGTATTGTGGGGCAGAAAAATGAATCGTGATATTAGCTCCATTTTATTCTGCTGTAGTAATCACAAATGAGACAGCTTGCCCGTGACAATTTCACAAGCTCTCCATTGAAATTATATTATTTGCACTTTGTAATGAGATTTTTTAATTGTTGTTTACATTCTAGCAAGCAATGCCTTTGCTAGAAAGATTTGTGTCTCAGAAATAAACATCATTCTGCACAGTCAGACTTTATTGTCATTGAACTTTCGTTTATGACATCGTATTGTGGTCGTATCGAATCGTGAACCCCATATCGCGTATCGATTCGTATCATGAGATAAGCATATCGTCCCGTCCCTAGTAGGACTGGAATCGATACAAGTCATTTATCAGTATTCCCACATGTGTAACACATTGAAAGATGTAGAACCATTTGGGCCAAAACTTATTCAAAACATGACACATTCACACCCAGTAGCTATAAAGACTCAGTGCAGCCTAACTTGAGGCTGATTGCTCATATTTATAGTGCTTTCCATACAAATGTTTATGTGACTTGTTAACAAATGAGGGCCAGTGTGTGAGTGTAGCAGCGTTCTGCAGTCAGAGCTAACTGTGGGTCATTGATAATTAGCTGCAGTTGCACACAGATGCAGCTAGGGGGCAGCATACAGCCACCACCCCTCCTTCCTTCTTTCCATCCTCTCTCTCTCTCTCTCTCTCTCTCTCTCTCTCTCTCTCTCTCTCTCTCTCTCTCTCTGCCCCCCACTCAGGTATTTAGTCATTCTCCAGGCTCAGAGAGAGAAAGAGCATATTGATAGTCATATCCCCTCTGTAATAAATTAAACTTATGTATTGTCCTTCCCTTTCATTTTACACATTGTCACAACCTCGCACTCCCACTAATCCTAGCCCACCCCCCCACCCCACCTCCTCTTCCACACACACACACACAAACATACACACACATACACACACATTGATTGACAAGCAGCATCCGGGGAAATAGAGCAGATTTCCATTGTTTGCTGCCCCTACTCAAATCTGTTGAAACGGTTATTCCATTCTTTCGCCGGGGTATTTGCATATCCTTAAGTATTTCCTATTTTTCAAGAGCTCCCTCCCCTCTTCCCCTCCATCCTCCTTTTTGCTAAATCCCCCCTTCTTAAGTGTTTGGTGCATTTGGCAAATTCATTCATAAAGTATCTACATGCGCTATTAGCTTCGTATAATAGCCAGGGCGTAATCTGCAGAGAGATAAGAGGTGGAGAGGGAGAGTTTTTTTTCCCCCCTCCTTCTTCTTCTTCTCTTCCTGATGGGCTGTTCTTTGGAGGAGGTGGGGATGGTGGTGGGGTGGTGATACGTCATTATTTTCCCCAGCCAAAGCGACGAGGCTCAAATGTCAACACGAAATGTCAAGTGGCCTCGCCGGTCGGTTGGTCGGTTTCTTCTTTAGTTTTTTTTTTTTTTATTGGTCTGAGCAAGGTGCGAGCTGGGAAGGAGGAGGTGGAGATGGATAGAGGGAGATGGAAGGATAGGGGGGTTAGAGAGAGAGATGTAGGGATGGACGTGGGCTGAGGGAGATAGAGGGATGGAAAGGAGGGGATAGAGACAGAGGGATGGCAGGTAGAGAAACAACCACTTCTACTGTTGGCATCTCATTTATTTTTCCCATCCAGATTTTCACAGTCTGGGATTCGAACCAGCGACCTTTCGTTCCCGCTGCCGCTCCCACATGCCAGCTGCTTGATCTCCTCAGTACAAATGCCCATAAACAAGAACAAAAAGCCCAATAAACTGCAGCATTTTGAAATATTTTGTGGCTTCAAATGGAAATAATCCAGCCTTTTTTTATGATTTTCAATACCTGCTGATAATTTTTGATCCCTTATAATGATCCAAATATCGGTATGGTACTGATCGGTGTCGTTTTCGATACCACGCTTCATTATTGTGGCTACGACTGATGGGAAGTGTCGGGACTAGTTGGAATTTTTAATTTAACCGTTTTAATTGGCAGTAAGACCTAATTTTAACATTGGGTTTCTAGGACTGCATGTTTATAGCTAAAACAATACTGATTATTTTACTATATTTTGTGATCATGATTAGTAATCACGATTGGCAGTCTTAATGATTTGAGGAACAAAAGTAGCTTATTGCACTGTTTGTTATATCAGCGTCTTGACTATTTCAACTACAGTGGATCTTCTAAGTGAAATGAAATGTTTCAATATTACCAGTAATTTACGATTATTAATTGTGAAAACTAAAATCACGATACACATTTACATGCTGTGTTGGTCTTCCTATTGTTGGCTCCCTTTTTGGAGCTTACATAGTTTCTCACTATATTACCAATACCTTTAACAGTCTGTACTGATAATAACTCTGTGTGTGTGTGTGTGTGTGTGTGTGTGTGTGTGAGAGAGTGAATACCCTACGGTCCTCAGTGATAAGGCTGAGATTGAGTTTGCACCAGAGAGCGAGAGCCTCAGAGGGGCTGTGTGTGTGTTTTTGTGTGTGTGTGTGAAGACATCAGGCAGCAGGCAATGTAAAGAGCGTATATCGCCTTATCTCCCATACACACCGGAGTGTGTGTGTGTGTGTGTGTGTGTATATGTATATGTGCTCTCAAAATGGTGTTGTGTGAAAGAGAGCTAGCTGGCCTGCTTTGTTCGGCATTGTGCCCACGAGAGGCTGAATCCTCAGGGCTCGATTCACAGCTGAGACAAGAAGGTGTTTTCACTAGTATAATAACACAAGTGTGTGTGTGTGTGTAGGCGTGTGTGCAGTTGCGGTTGCAGTTTGTAGACGTCCACATAGTGAAAGAGAGACAAAGAGAAGGGATGAGACAGAGATGTAGAGAGAAGTGACACTGAGGAAGGTAGATAAAGAGAGAGGATGTGTCTTGCTTCCTCCTGCTGCTTTCATTCCACATGGCCAGTGAAGAGACGTGTGTGTGTGTGTGTGTGTGTGTGTGTGTGTGTGTACCAGTCTCTGATCATCACGCTGGATTCGGTTCTAACATCAGTCCCACATCCACCACAGACGCACAAACTCTCTCGCAGAGACACACACACACACACGCAAGCACGTACATATATCATTTAACCAGGAGAATACATCACAGTTTCCCATCACAGAAATGGAATCAGTGAAAACAGAGGAGGAGGAGGAGCGGGCAAAACAGAAAAGAGCGGCATGGCACGCCAGCGGTATCAACACAGCGAGGAGGAGAGCCAGTCTGCTATTCACAGACAGCGTGGTGCATCCATACCCAGAGGTGCAGCAGACAAAACCCATCAGTTTTTGTTGGAGGGAGGGGGGGGGGGCAGACAAAAGGCTGGAACATCCCCAACTGTTTAGTTTCCATATCTAGCAGTCACTGACAAGGCTTTGCGGCAGTTCTTATTTCTCACACACCGTCCTCTGGTGAGCGGCGTGCGTACACACACAAACACACACACACACACACACACACACACACACACTGGGCCCTGTCACCGATGCTATAACTCTTATCGCTGGGTCTGTGGCATGTTCCCAAATTCCAATTTGACTGCAAGCCCCTGGCCCAGAGCACATCTCTGAAAAGAGGGTGAGCAAAAATGGCTTCAGCACGGACCTTTGATAGGAAATATCAGCAAGGATTTCACAACCGAATTCACAATGAGGAACGCAGGAGGACACGGCTTTTAGCTTGTTCTGGATTTACCCACCAACAGTGACAAAATCACACCTTACTTAGGGTTAAAGACTATGGCTGAAATGATAGTTCTGTAGTATTATTTTTGCTGGATATTGTGATCACAGTTATTAATCATGATGATTACTCTTGATGATTTGAGGAACACAATTATTCTACTGCACTTTTTGTATCTTATATGAACATGGATTGCGCAGCCTGAACTTTGCAGACCCTTGAATATCAAATCTCCAAAAGATGATTTAAAACGGTGAACAAAACAACTAACAGAAAACAGAAAATGAAATTAACAATAACTTCCCTGTTCATTCTTCTTATCTTTTCTATCCCTCCCTCTTCTCTCCCTCTCTCCCCCACACTCTCCATCTTCCTCCTTTCTCAGTTTCTCTTCCATCTTCCCACCATCCGCTTTTCACTCTTCCTCTCGCACTCTTTGTAACCCTTGTCCTCCCTTTGAATTTCCCGATTCAACCTCGCCACCTCGTTTTATCTCTCCCCCAGTGCCACGCTCTATCCATTGAGCAATATGGCGATATTATCAAAGTGTAATTTCTCCCCCCCTCTCTCTCTCTCTCTCTCTTCCCCTCTCTCTCTCCAGGAGTCTCCGTCAGGGCGGAGGAAGGCCTTGGCCACCAGCAGTATAAACATGAAGCAGTACGCCAGTCCCATGCCCACGCAGACGGACGTCAAGCTCAAGTTCAAGCCCCTCTCGAAGAAGGTGGTGTCGGCCACGCTGCAGTTCTCCCTCTCCTGCATCTTCCTCCGTGAGGGCAAGGCCACGTAAGTGTTTAGCCCCGGAGAGGGCTTCCGTCCGGTCACACCCTCCCTAACCAGCTTTGTATAGTGAGCCAAAGTCAGTGTGATGTTGATAGTCGTCGTTTAAAGCTGAATAGCATTAGCCAGCACCGATCACCATGGGCAGTTATGGGTTTGGTATAAGCAGACAAAGCAATAAGTTAGCCTCTACATTACAAAACCACAACGCTGCTTTATGTCACATCCAACCATGAGATATTTGAAAAGGCTAGGATTGAAGTTTCGATTTGGAGTGTGTGAGAATTATACCGGACGCGACGTTGACCTCAGCTCCCTAAGGAATCACATCAAGCTGATCTGTCTGGGTTGATAGTGAAAGGGAAATGTGTCTCGTTCTATTGATCTGTATACTCTTTGTGTGAAAACACACACACACACACACACCAAGAACACACATTTGCTACTCATTCCCACGTTCTTCTTTGATGGCGCCAAGTGTCATTTACAGACACAGACACACACACACTGCCACTCACTCAGTGTTTGCAGTTTGTTATTCATTCTCACATATTCCTCTTTGATAGTACCAACTTTCATTTACAGACACACACTCTCACTCAATCGCGTTGTTTGCAGTTTGGTATTCATTCTAATTTGATAGCACCAACTTTCATTTACAGACAGACACACGCACACGTACACAGGCACACACACACACACTGAGTGAGAGCAGAGCAGCGAGGCCTTTGTTGTGCTGCGGACGGCGGGTCGATGGCGCGTAACCCTTGTTAACCCTTCGGGGAATGATGTCGGCCACACACAAACAAACTCCATCACACCAGTTCAAATGAGCCTCTGGGCCTGGGAAACACCAAACACAAAGAACAGAGAGGAGAATACAGCAATTATGATGGAAGGGTGGGATAGAGGGACGGCGAGGGAGAGAGGGGAAAGAGAGTACACAAGACTACATAAAATATGAGGAATAATGTAGGATTTGATGCACATGAATGAAGGAGGGGGTTGGGGATGAAGAGAAGGAGTGAAGGGGAGGATAGAAAAGGGTGAGAGAGGGGAGGGAAGCGAGACAAAAGCATAAAACGTGAGGAGTAATGTTGAATTTTTTTGTGTTTATGAGAGTAGGAGTAGGGATGGGAGAGGTCTGAGGTGAAGGAATGAAGGGAGTGGTGGGAAAGAGAGAGAGAGAGAGAAGGATGGAGGTATGTTAATCCCTGGGTGTGATGTAGCTATTGGCGGCTGTGTTGGTGAGAGCCACGTGTGTTTCTCAAGTCTCCTAGCAGCACAAATGGAAAATTTAGGTGGTTCTCTTCATTTTAGTTTGTCTCATTTAAAAAAATAGAATAAAAGTGTAGGCTTATTTGCTAAACTATTTTGACTGTGTGTACTGTGTCTTAGTATTACAGTACTAGTACATGTACATGCTATTGAAGTACTGTACATGCTCTGATTGTGCATCTTGGGAGCCATTGTAGCCTCTGAATGTGTCTCTATCTCTCTCTCTGTGGACTGGATGTATGACTGTAAATGTGTGTGTGTGTGTGTGTGTGTGTTCCTGGTCCAGTGACGAGGACATGCAGAGCCTGGCCAGCCTGATGAGCATGAAGCAGGCCGACATCGGCAACCTGGACGACTTTGAGGAGGAGAACGAGGAGGACGAGGAGAACAGGGTCAACCAGGAGGAGAAGGCTGCCAAGATCACAGGTGAAAACTGGCACTTGTTTATTCGTCCGACGGTTGACAGTTACATTTATGGAGTTGTTACCATGCGTTCACACCGCAAGCAACTCAAACACCTGTTTGCTGGAAGTCCATTCATTTTGTCACGTTGTTTGTCGGCGAAGAAAAGTTGACTGCAGCAATCAGCCAACTTCAGTCAGCCATTGGGCATTAGCACAGCGATGTGTTTGCTAGCGGTCTGAACGCAGAGTGTTGGATTACTTTTCTCTGTACTAGCAAACAAAAACTTAATAAAATACATAATCAGGGTAGGAAATTACCCAGCAGCCACTAGCCAAACCTTGGTAAATGTTTGGCTGTGGCTGGTAAGTTTGTCTATTGAACCAGCCATATTGGCAGGTAACAAATCAACTTATTCGAGCTCTAAAAATCTATTTGACAGGTAAAAAAAGTGTCTTGATGAATTCTGTCAACCAGCCACTGTGGCCAGTGGATGAAAGTTTTACACTGCCCTGGACTAATAATGTTTCATAACTTTATTTGCTTGCTTGTTATTACCTTTAGGTGGCACATATGTGATATTCTAATGTTCTCATGTCAAACTGACCGCTTCACCTGGCCAGTAAAATCTCCAAACCGCTGGCTAATCTCAGTAAGCACCCAGACCAGAATAACAGACCCAGACTTCATGTGGGGCATCAACTTTGCTTCTTTCTTGATTTCTTTGGCTTTTTCCCTAGTTTATGTTTCTGTGTGCGTGTATGTGTGTGTGTGTGTGTGTGCTTGCTTGCTTGCTTATGTGTGAATGAGTGAGAATTTGTGAATTCATGAGCTTCATTTGCAGAGCTTTGTCAGTTTCAGGTTTTTATCTTCTTTTGCTTCAGAGTTCCTTCCCCCATCTTTCGTTCCTTCCTCTCTCCTCCTTCCTGTGTTGGTGATAGACTGACGGTGGCTTGCCTCCTTCCATCCATACATGCTGAGGATTGTTGCTGTGGTTTAATGTATGTGCCCCGCTGCGTGCTGCTTTGCTTAATCCAATTTTTCAAAGCACCGGCTCTTCACGTTAAGCTTCATGCTTTTTCTCCTTTCTTTTCCCTTCCCCGCGCTTCTTCTCATTTATATGTATATGCATTTTGCGCCTACGGCAACGCTCCACTTGCCTTATGCAACGGGTGCGTCTGTGCATCAAAGGCCTGGCCAAGCGGCCAACACTCCCCCAGTCTCATATTCCTCCCTTGGATGCCACCTAACCAGCTAGCCAGCTAGCTACCCCAGCAATAGCAATGCTAAAGCTAGGCTAACCGAAGCATATCGGCCTTTACATGTCTGTAAAGGCTAATAGGGGCACATTGTACACCTGCAAAGAGCATATTGTACACCTCCATGAATGTGTGTTGTGTGTGTGTCTATACTTGTGCATCAGCAAATGTGTGTTTACTAGTGAGTATTGTGTGATTTTGGATGCCGCCTACCTAGGTAACCAGCTAGCTACCTCAGCAATAGCAATACTAATGCTAAATATAAGCTAACCAAAACATGTAATGTGAAGTATGCTGTTTTCTCACATATGTAAGTATGTGTTTGTTTGTTTGTTTGTTTGTTTGTGTGTGTGTGTGTGTGTGTGTGTGTGTGTGTGAGGCGAGCTAGCTGCAATAGCAATACTAATGCAAAGCTAACCAAAGCATGCACTCTGAAGTATATATACTCATTTCAACCTTTACATGTGTGAGATAATGTGTGTGTGTGTGTGTATGTGTCATTCAGGTGCTACCTTCCTAGTTAGCGAGCTAGCTACTTTGGCAATAGCAAAACTAAAACAAAGCTAACCAAATTGTGCACTCTGAAATATATGTACTCATTTAAATCTTTACATATATGTGACAGTGAGTGTGCAAATGAGTGAACAAGTGTGTGTGTGTGTATGTATACTCTCAATGGGGTGTGTTATTTTGCCTTGTTCACCGCTATTCTTCCTTCCTCCCTTCCTGTATGGCCCTGTCGTTTACAGAGATAGTAAACCAGTTGAATGCCCTCAGCTGCTTACATGGGGATGATGATGATGATGATGATGGTGGTGTCCTTAAGCGAGCACGCAAAGCAACCGCTAAGCCTGCCGCTTCCTCCCAAGGTCTTTTTTTCACCTTTCTTTCACCTCTCTCCTCCTGACTCCTCTTTCATCGTATCAGTGATACTTATGTCACCTCTGTCTTGTGATTCTTTGGATCTCTGTTTTTTCCATTTACTCATTTGTCTTAATCCTTCACTTTCTACCTTGCCTCTCTCTCTCTCTCTCTCTCTCTCTCTCTCCCTCTCTCTCTCTCTCTCTCTCTCTCTCTCTCTGCCCCCCCCCCCCCCTACTCTTCTTTGACATTGGTATTGTGATCGTGCTGTGGACATGTGGTCTTACAGTTTATCTTAGTACATGTGGTGATGTGCTGCACAAGGTGATGTTGTGAACACATTGGTTGGTTTTCATCCCTTTGGTTCCTTGTGTCCTTTTTTTTTTGCCAGTGTACCCCCCCTCATTCTTTTTTCTGCAATTGGTAGTGAACCAAACCAGGTATATGGTACCCAACTGAAAACCTCTTATATTAAAAAAATGATCATTTGAGGATTGAGGACAACATTTTTAAACTTGAACGGTAGGTTTTGAATTGATGGTATTCTCTGGGGGCCCTAAAACTGGAGGAACCCTTCAGAGTTACGAGGTAATCTGGTGCCAAGTTAGATGCAGCCGGGTTGAGGCAGCTCAACATCTTGTCATAAGGCTCAACATTTCTATCAGAGCCTCTGTAGGGCCAAGAGTATGCAGGTCTTCGTTCCAGCTAAAGATTACAGCAGGTGATTTCACTGATTAGTTCTTCCTCTCTGGTTGAAGGTGTATTAATCAGGGAAATCACCTGGTATAATCTTTGGTCGGAACGGAAACCCGCATATACTCTCGGCCCTCCGTGGTACATGGTTTGAGACTGCTGCTCCAGATAGAGGATGACAAGAGCCTCTATATAATTTAAAACAAATCACAAACCCCAAAACTGGAGTGAGGAGGTTTTCATTTTACAGCAGGGCTTTCCTTTTGGTCTCACACTGGAAAACACAAAAGAGCTAATTCGGGTTTCTTGGGTAAGTCCCCAGGTTGTTCCACTTGGATAGTGAAGAAGCACAAAGCAAACTGGAACGCACACACATCCGCACGCACACACACACATTTGCACTTGTCATGTCCTAATATGGGTCATGAATGTTGTCTGTTAGAGACAAGGAAAAATGCCACACCTCTTATCACCTAGAACCACTTCACATAGCCACACTACGCAGAAGCCTAGACACACACACACACACACACACACACACCACACCGCACACACGCCACCTTCTCTCTGGGTTCAGACTCTCGCACAGCGCGTCTTGGCATTCTCCCTCACACACATTTACAAACCTCTTTTCAAACCGACACACACCCTGGCAACGTGCGCTGGAGCTACAGTGAAGATGATGAAGATGAAGTGGACAAGTCTCAGCGTCTCCAGCTAGGATCTCCATAGCAACTCCATACTGTCCTCGCCGTCTCCAACGGTAACCCCCCCCCCCAGGCCACACAAATTTTCCCAGAGTGCCACTGTCGTCCATGCACTGAAGCGGGCTGAGGTGGCAGTGGAGCACGCAGAAGTTGAGGCAGCGCGTCTTAGGGAGTAGGAATACTGATACACGACTGAAAAGTCTTTATGCGTGTGGTTCACTCCAAAGTGCAGATTTTGTTATCTTTTGTTTCGTGAATGTTTTTATTCATTTCAATCTGTTCGTTGGGCAGTTTGGTTGTGTCAGTGCCATTTCTTCTGTGTTCAGTAGCTGTACTTTTTCTGTTATTCTTCACTCAATGATTCATACTCTTTTTTTGTCGTTTGTGTACACGACTTTATTTTGGAAACCGTGGCAACAGAGCTGATCAGCAAGCTGAACTTCCTGGAAGACGAGGATCAGGACACGCCCCCTGCCATGTGCACCAATCCCTTCGAAGATCCTGATGATGACCCTCATGATCCTAACCACCTCAACCCGTTTGGTGATCCTGATGAGGAAGGTATGGACATCAACTTTCATTAGATCATACACCTATTGTCATTTTGATTCCTGTCTTTGATCTTTTATTAAGTGTCACTGCTGGGACAATGAAAGATTAGGTGTTTCTATGGCAGAGTGTTCTGGTGCACACATACAATGAATGTGTGTGTATAACTATAGCAAGTAGGGTGTGTGTGTGTGTGTGCGCACATGTGTATGTGATGCTTTCACAGTCAGTCAGACAGCTAAATCAATATTGACCCGTTTGCCTGACCACCTGAGTAGCCAGGTGTATCAGCATGGATGGTTTGTGTTTGAGTGACAGGCACCCACACATGTGTAGCTCTCATCTTGCTGCTTGTTTGCTTATTTTAGTTGCCTTTAATCTGAACTATATTGTGTGTGTCTTGGTATGTGTATAAATGCAGGTCTCTTGTCTTGGATCTCTTTTTGAGATTTAGGACTAAGCTTCATAACCAGCTGGAACCAGCTTGACAGACATTGGATTGGAGTCTATTGATAATTGAACCCAATGATAATTGCAGGGTGTCAAATGAATAAGCTGGTTTTCTTTATCCATTTTTGTCATTACAAGGTTGTCATTTTTTCATCCAGTAGCAACGTGTGTGTGCCTGTTTGTGTCCGTCTATCCGTCGGCCTCTCTGTAGTTCTGTTGCTCAATGGGTAGAGCATGGCACTAAGGGTGTGTACACACAAAGCATGTTTGGAGCAGTTTATTAAAACTCGAGTGTTCGTTGGGACAGGGGAGAACAATGCCATTCGGAATTGGGTGGTACCAAAAAACTGCACTAAGACACCTGAAAATGCAAGTCTCAGTCCTCTTCCAGGAGAACTGCGGTTTGGTTTGTTAGGGGTGAGACCATGACCTTAACCAACCACAGGAAATTACCCCAAAACACAAGGTTTTATGGGTATAAGGAGACGAATGTTGATATAGCCAGTAGGGTGTGAACACCAGAGCAAATAAATTATGGCAAATAGCTCAGATAAGTCCATCATGCCTAACTAAAGGGACTAAAATCAGATTTGTTTTGAACCTCCCTGCTGCTTAAATCTCTAACCTGGCAGGATGACAGGTTACTACAACTACAAGTCCAATAATCAAGCTACTTGTGAGTCCATTTGACTTTTGTTTACAAGCCCTTGTTTGCCTGTAATTGGGCAGTGTGAACCTAAACAAACCAAATACAACAAAGTAAACAAACTGCAGGTGTGATCGCACCCTAACACCTCTAAGATTTAGGGTTCAAGTCCCTCTTGGTCAACCCATGTTAAAAATATTTGCACTTGTGGTGTACGGTTACGCTTAAGCGTCTTCCCTTAGTGCCTTAAGTTGTGTTATCTCCAATAGACACTGTCTCCTCTCTCTCAGAGCCCCCTGCCCAGCCCATCCTACGGCAGCGGGTCGACGATGACTCGTTCTACGATCACGATTCGTCAAACCCGTTCGACGAGCCGGACGAACCCGAGACGCACACGCCCCCGGGGAACCCCTTCGATGATCTGGACCCGGACGCGGACCCCCAGCCCGACCCAGAACCCCCCAAGCCCAGGCAGAGGAAGGGGGTACGGCCGGTCGACATGAGCAAGTACCTGTACGCCGACATTTCCCGCAACGAGGAGGAGGAGCTGGATGAGTGAGTAAGGGGGAGGGGCAGGTCTGGTTTAAGGGGGAAGGAAGCAAGGCTAGGTTAGCAAGGCTAACTGCAGCATAGATGCCTGTTAGCATTAAACACGTTATTAACTCTAGTCTGCAGACACAAAAGATTGCAAAATATGTAAACAGTGATATAGCTAACATCATGACCGGTCAACAAAATACAGCATATGTGTTTGCTTTTGGCTAAGCGGTGATTTAAAAATGAAGCATTTAGTTCATTTCATTTGGAGAGGAATCTATGAGCGAAGGAAAAGTGTGTACCTTGCGTATTTTTTCATGTTGTGTTTTTCTACTTAGCTCCACGTCTCTGTGTGTGTATAAACACTCTTTTTCTGTATTATGGATGGCTTCTTTTAGTAAATTAGTTGATTCTGAGTTTAAGATCACAGTCTTCTAGCTGAGTCAGTGTTTCCGTGCTATTTCCTGAAACTTAAGAAACATCTCAAACATGTATTTGTTTTCTATAAATACTGCTGTAGATCTAATGGAGTTAATGTTTTGCATTGTTGCATTCATTAGAATACTAGTGGGCTTGTAGCCCCTTGTTTGTGTATACTGTACATTTAACCTTTTACGTATGTGGGGAGTTTAAGTGTACCAGTCATAGTGTTTACTAGTGGAAGTTAGATAAACACACTTGTCTAAACTATTGTGCAAAAAAAGCACACTGACAAAGCTTCCTTTAAGTGTCTTTGAGTAGCCAATACTAAAAGCAGTCTGGGACGACACCGGCTGCCTAGCTTGGTTACTGTTGGCAGGCTGAGTCCTGTAGTCTCCTTATTGGAGGGTACTTGCTGCCCCCCCGCCGAGGGCAGAGTGACGAGGCAGCTCTTTCAACGGGAACAAGGACCCTGTTGTTTCACTGCATTCCTTCACCTTGTCCCCCTCCTTTCCCTCCCCTCTTCTCTCCTTCCCTCTCTCCTTCTCTACCCACGTCTTTCACCTTGTCCTCGCCATACCTTCCCTCCTTTCCATCCTCCTTAACTTCCTCCCCCCCTTCTCTCCTCCCTTCCTCCTTCACTTACTCCTCTCCTTCCTCCCTCCCTATGTCTTTCTCTTCCTCCTTTCCTTCCCCCTTTCCTCTCTCCTTTCTTCCCTCCACCCTTTTTCCCACTCTTCCAAATGCTTCATATCCTCAATGCAGTTTATCAATGCTGCCATTTTGGTTCAGGGAGGAATCCCAGTTACTTTGTTTGCACGTTACTTTGAAGTTAGAGTAGTACAGTAGAATCTACAAAATATACAAAACTTGCGTACTGTATCTATCTATGTTTCCAGTTTCAAAAATGAGCAGGCATTTTGGTTGGCATGGGAAAAAACAATACTATATCTGATGTTTTTAAGGAATGAAAAAGACATCAAAAGTTACTGCAAAGCTTGAAAATTGGGGATTTTGGCAATGGGATCTCTTCCAATGTTTTTCTGCCAGATAATATGTTTTTTTATTTATTGAGGAAATCAGTTGAGAGTGGGCTTATTTCTATTTAGAGAAGCAGATGGCAAATGTTACACAGAAACAACCTACTATATTTATTGCTTATATCCTTTTCCCACACACCTTCCGGGAATATTATGGTATGGTGGATCCAGGTCCATCTCATGTAGGAGGCAATTCACACCAAGCTTCATACATATGCATTTCCTATGGGGTGTTACCTTTTTATAATGTCAAAAAAGTAGATGTGTTTACCTTCTGTGTTCAATATGACAGACAGCATGATGCTCCAGACACAGAATGATATGGGTTAAACACTGAACTTTAACATCAAGAAAAGCAGAACCCTGATGTTAACCACAGGGCTCCAAAAAATAAGGTAAAATAAGGATTAGTTAAATTTCATTCCAATTTACTAGAAATGGACCCAATGAGAGAACAGAATATCTGAATGACTATAAATGACTAGTCTGATTCACTCTCCTCAGACGGGGGGGTCCTGGGACAAAATCTTACCAAACAGCCGTTCCATGTCTTAACACGTCTTTTTAGGTGCCCTTGACCTGAAAAAGTATGGAAATCCCTGGCTTAGTGAAATATGCTTTACATTCAGTTTATTGAAAATGCATCCTGTAGAATTTATATTGAATCAGTAGAATCAGAACTGGTAGTGGTACTGAAACAAAGCAAAACCTAGCCCTACAGTAGAGCAGGTTACCGACCTCAGTCCCAAATGAATAGAGAATTTTGAGCTATCTGGAATGAGGAGAGAGACCCATCAGAGAGAGAAAACAGGTTTGATCCCCGCAATAATGGTTGTAATACAACCATCGATAACATCTAATCAGTTTCTTCCCTGTATGTTTGAGCTGTGGGATCCTTGAGGAGAACTCTGCACAGAGTTTTCAGCAACTTGAATGCATCACTGATTAAGTGTGACCTTGTCATAAAAGCGTCAGTGCCTTAAACGTAAATATAAACCAAGATTTGAGTTTTGAACGAAGCTCTCAGACAGACAGCGGTATGTTCAGGTCCTCTCAGCTGTCTAAAGACAGACAGGTTATTGACTGGTGTGTTTCTTTAGCTCTGTCCCTTACATCAGGAGCAGTTCTCTGCAGAATAGAGGGTTCAAGAGGGCAGCCCAGTGTTTTGACTGGGGCCTTTTCACATGTCTTTTTGCCAGCGCCGGTCTGTTAAAGCCCCTCTATAGGCCTGCCTGCTTTTCTTTCTTCTCCTCCATTCTTTCTTTCGCTCTCCCTCTCTATACTGGGGTTAGATAGACACTGAGTAGCCCTAACCTTCTCTTTCAGGCAGATACCTAGTCAATCAATTCTCCCTCTTTGTCACTCTCGCTCTCTCTCTCTTGCTGTCTTGCTCTCTCTCTCTCTCTCTCTCTCTCTTTCTCTCTCTCTCTCTCTCCTTCTCTGCCCTACTCTCTTGTTTGTTTAGGAGAGCTTGTTGCATGTTGAGTGAATGTCTCAAGGCAGTGCCCCTGCTTTCAGCCCCCACAAGCATGCCTATGTATTGATAACGCTGTGGTATGTGTGTGTGAGTGCCTTTCTGTGTGTGTTTGGGTGCCCGCTTGTGTGTGTGTGTGTGTGTGTGTGTGCGTCTGTCTGTCTGTCAATAGTCCAACCCGGGGCAATAAGGATATGAGGTCACTCCAGCCTGACCTCAGTGCACCTGCATCTTCTATTACCTTACCTGCTGTGTGTATGTGTGTTGGTCATTGTATTTCACCAAACTCTCATTTTCTTTCTGTTTCCGTAAGTTATATTAAACAAAGGGTAGTTTCAGCTGAGCAGTCTGATTGGTTAAAGACGGATTCCAACAGTGCTGATATTTCCCATAAAGAATGGCTAGCTGTGTTTTATTAGTTGCTATGCTAACTCTTGTGCCAATTCTTGTCAATCAGGGATCTAGTTAGCAATCTTGTACTGTCCTTTCTTATGTGTACTACTATGAAGAAAGTACATAACCGATGTATAAAAGCCATAATACCCTTGAGGATGTGTTTTACTGTGAATGTGGGTGCTGCTAATGTTGCACCATCATAGAAAAGAACACCTTCTGCAGTGTTACTGCTCTAGTAGAAATCCAGAAATCCTTTTTACTGCTTTTCTGTTGAGATGGAGACAGTTATTTTATATGGCAGACTCTGTTCACAACTCACATTGTTTTTTGAGCTTCTTGTACATATCAATTTGTTAATTTCATACTCTTTTTATCTGTGAAAATTATTGAATTTAAAAGGGTAAAATTTCTAACACAACATCTCTTTGCTCTATCGTTCTCTCTCCCCTCTCCCTCCTCCCCTCAGGTCCAACCCGTTCTACGAGCCAAGGACCTCCAGCCCGGTGCGACCCCCCGCCGGCGGCCCCTCCCTGGATGTCGGCAGCGGCCAGAAGCGGAGGGCACCCCCGCCCCCCAGCTCCGGCCCTGGCCTCGGCCCCAGTCCCCCGGCCCCCAAACCGAGCTCTGGCCCAGACAGGGAGAGAGCCCAGCCAGCCGGGCCCAGCCCAGTAGCGGCAGTCATGGGGAGAGAGCTGGCCTCCTCCTCCCCCAAGGTAAGCAGGCTTCACTTCAGTTCAATAAACTTCATTTATCCCCACAGGGTCATTTTTACAGCACGCATAAAGGCGTACATTCCAACAAAACCAGAGTATCCTGGAATGTTTTTTCTCCAGAGATAATGGCATGAATGTAGCATGTTAGTCTTCGTTGGATCTACTTTGAAATAGACATGCCTTTTAATTTTTTTGCTTTAATTTACCGATACCTGAGGGCATGTGAATGTACATGGCCAAGAAAAGATCTGAGTTACTCATTTTGTTTGCCAAGTACAATAAATGTGAAGGAATTTGTCTTATTGATGTTTGTACAGAGACGTAAGGCAGTACATACCAACCATAAACTTTAACCACAAAATACCAGAATTCCCCAGATCTGTGCAGTATACTCCTAACTATTCTACATTGTGGCTCAGTCATTGCAGCATGTGTTGTAATAAGTGAGTGACTTGAGGCATTTTGTTTGTGTGTGTGTGTATGTGTGTGTTTGCGTGTGTGTGTCCACATCCAGTGGCCCTTACATTAGCTTTTTTTCCGCCTGCGCAATCCCATCTTCTGTCCCATTCTGTATGCTCATGAACCTCCCTAGCTCCTCATTTGAATATAGGTATTTGTTTATTGGGGTGTTTTCGTATGTTTATTTATTTATTTAAATTAGGTAAATCATGGCTGGGTCTAATTAAATGGCTGATGGTCACACACACTCACAGCAGGAGCCAGACCACTGGTGGGGAATGATTGGCTGGGGGTGTGGGGATGGGTGGGGGTTGAGAGGGTGTGTGTGTGTGTGTGTGTGTGTGTGTGTAGGGGCCCAATGAGCCTACGTGGGGCTTAAACACACGGGGCTTAACTACAGCAGAGCGATCACAAGGGGGTGTTGACCCCCCACGCATGCACACACACACACTCACACTCACACACACACTCTGTACAGTTACTTATACACACACAGACACACACAGGGCCCTCCTCCCCATGCAGCTGGCTAGCTGACTGTTTTAGTGTAGCTGGGCGGTGACGCTGGCCGTCCATGTAATTATGGCACAGTGCCTTTATCACCCAGCTGCAGTTGCCTGTGACCGTGGGTGAGGGGGCCTAAACCACTTTAATTACCCAAAGCCAGTGGCCTGTGGTGGGCCACACTTCGCCAAGAGATGCCCCTGCCTCTGGAGCTCGGGGTGGAGGGAGGAGGGAGGGATGCAGAGAATGAATTGTGGGGGAAGTTGGGGGAGGAGGAGCGGGGGGGGGCGGTGAAGGAGAATAGGTGAAAGATAGCGGAGGGTAGAGGAGAAGAGAGTAGTGGGGGGAAGAGAAGGAAGGAAGCAAGGGAATAGAAGAGAGAGAGAGATAGGATGTTCACAGTAAACAAGGATAGGCCTACAGGGTTTGTTGACATATACAGCTAGTGTGAATAGGTTTCTCTTTTTATTCACACCAAACACTGTGACACACACACACACATACACGCCTCAGCCATGTGTAGGCTGTGAGATGACCTTTGAATGTATGAAGTCAGAGAGGATTAAGTGGAGACATTCCCACTATGAGAGACCAAGACGAAACCAACACATCATCACACTATGAACGTGTACAGAGTATAGATGTGTGTGCATGCGTGCATGTGTGTGTGTATGTATCTTGTTCGTATAGGTGCTAGTGTGCCCAAGGCTCAGTTAAGTGAATATGTATTGGAGCAGTTGTAACCCTCCCCCAAAACATAGTTAACCTCTACCTCTCTCATACGTGAGGGTTGAATGTGTGTGTGTGTGTGTGAATGTGTATTCTCCATGTATGTTCATTTCTACCAACTATTCATGTGGGCGAATGGGGTGTAGGGCCAAGATAAAAAAAAAAAAAAAAAACACCCAGACAACTAGCCCTAATCTCCAAATGTGAATAGAAATTGATACATTGAAAACCGCCATTCCCGTTTATGCATTTACAACATTCCCTGAAGGGTAAGGAATATCCCCTACCGTTTCGTTGAATGAAATCCTGTCTTTCCCAACCAAAAGAGATTAGCATGTCTTGTTTTACATTTACATTTTACGCATTTAGTCAGTGCTCTTATCCACAGCAATTTAAAATGAATGCAACAGTAGAATAAGCTTCAATTCCTAGATCGCCAAAGTTACAAGCAACCAATGGTACGGACTGCAGGGGTCAAATGGGACAATATTCCTGTGACCGTAGAAAATCTAGGAATAGAAATTAAAAAAGGAGCCACGGGAAGAGGTGGAAAGGATTTTTTTTTCCCAAGATAAGAGCAAATTAGAGCAAGTGGAGGAGGAAGATGTGGGAAAGGGGATATGATTCAGTGGGGAGATGATGGCATGACGTACTTTCGCACATTCATTACATGTTCAAAATGAATTGCATCTGATTTTTGCATAAATGAAGTCACTTTTGTGTTCACTTGGGGAGGAGGGGCGTTGAACTTTGCCTCAGTTGTAGCTGTATCCTCCTTGTCATTGCGTTAAAACCATCCACTTCAACAGCAGCCTGTAGCAAATCAGGACATCTACAGGACATATGGTGTGTGCTCACTTACTCTACACACAGGTATTACACATATGGATTGGATTTACATTAAGCCCCAACAGGAGCTCAAAATGCTGCGAATTTGCCAGTGGAGCTCACCTTCTCCAATTCCAATTTTTGTGCAGGATAAGACAAAGCAATACCGAACCACTCAAATGCAATTATTTACAGAAACATTTGGGTTGCCAGGTGTTTTGGGCCTTTCAACATGAGACTCCCCCACCCAGGTGACATGGGTGATCAATCCCCAGCGTTTCTACATGAAGCAGGCGTAGTCAATGGATCGCTCCTCTTGATCCATAGCCATGTGGATGTAGATGGCCAACCTGCAGAATCTGTGGTGGTTCAAATTGCCCTCATCTTGGCCCTCGTCTTTTTCTTGACACCTAAGAGACCCGGCAGAGTCTAACCTGTGAACCCCCTGCAACAGATTGCGAGGACCACATACAACACATGCCATTCCTGCCTGAAACACTTCACAAAGTCCTCTTATTTGGTCCTCTTCTTCTTATTGGCCTCATCCATCTGATCATATTAGGCAACAGTCAGCTCCAGCATATTTCAGACAGCAGCACAATGTCTGGCCTAAGCAAGGTCTTTGCAATGAATATCGCCAATGAATGCTGATGTCTTTTTGTATTGGATTTTATGAATGTGGTAATGAATTTGTGTTCCGTCTTCTTTCTGCCAGGCCGAGAGTCAAACACTTAGAAAGGAGGAAGACACTAAACTGCGTTTTACCGCATTTCAATCAGTCAGATCTTCATCAGGTCAGTTTCAATCAGTCAGATCTTCATCAGGTCAGTTTCAATCAGTCAGATCTTCATCAGGTCAGTTTCAATCAGTCAGATCTTCGTCATCTAACTCATTGAAACGTTGTCAATTAAAGTGGTAAAACACAGTTTAGTGTGTGGGCTCTTCCTCCTTTCTAACTGTCTTCTTTTTTAGCCTTCATTTCCCCAGGTGAAGGTTTGCTGAGCTTGTATGCTATTTTTCATCGCTACCCTCAAAACACATTTATGGCTTCCCAGTGCAGCTGCAGTCTTTTAAAGAGTAAGGGGAGGTTAAGTGCCTTGCTCCGGGGCACCATGGTGGTAGTTGAAGAAGGAGGGGAATGCATGCCTTCTTCACCTCAACCCAGTAACTTTCAGGTCTCAAGCTTGCTTCTGTAACTATTGGGCTACTCTTGCCCCTCTCATATATTTCAATTTATGTATGCCACTCGTGTATTCCTTGGTTCTGCAGGCGATCTGAGATCTTGTTGGTGAAGTTGGTGAAAGTGGAGGTTCGACCTCTTGTTAGATGTCTCATGTCCCCCATGCCAGTGTCTCCATTGTCTTCTCTGTGAGATGTAGATCCTCGAAGGCATCGAGTTCAAGTTTAGCATCTGTGAAGGAGCTGGAAGGATGGAAACGTCTGCGGGATTAATTTAAATGAACAGAGGAAGTTCCTGTCGGGCGGGTTGCGAGCTCTGTCTGGTCCGATTCAGTCCATCTCTTTCCCCCAGGGCTGATTTCACCCCTCCCTGCAGTTCAGCGATCCCCTGCTCCTCCTCTGCTTTCATCTCCATCTCTGCTCCCCAGTCAGACCGCTCTACACTTAGATGCTCTGATCTTTGGATTTTCATCAAGTTTCCGCTTCATGAATTATTTGCCTTATTTTCATATAAAGAAAAGTTGGAAGCTGGCCTACGTCTGCGGGGAAAAGTTTGAGCAAAGAAGTTCTATATTATCTTAATATTTACATAAAGACTTTGAGAAAGAGTTGGGCTTTTTCAACTTTCTTCCGCTGGCATTTATTTGGCCTCAAAATACATGCACACATGCACATGTCTATTGTGTCCTTTATATTATAGAGGCTGTGGGCAAAATAACACAATATATATTGGAATTGACTTTTTGTTTGGTATATTTATTTATCCTTTGTATGGTTTGATTCCATATGCTTGTATCAGTGCAGATTTACTAACTAAAAAAATAAAAAGGTAAAAAATGAAGTCATACTAACATGACAAATATTTGAACATGACGTCTTTACCCGATCTCCCTCTCTCTCTTTCTCTATCACATTTTCTCTCTCTCACACACCCGTACACACCCCCACCCTCTACAGAGGTGACAAAGTGAACCAACACCAGAGGTATGTTTCTTTTTCCCCTTCAGTTGAAGGGCTTGTGTGATTACTCAAGTTAATCAAAGGGTTCAAATTAAATAGAGTTTTGTAGGTTGTGAGAGCTCCCACGCCGAGGGGAGGCAGAGGCCAGATCTCTCCTTCCACTCCCAGCCTTTGTTTTCGCAGCCCCTCCTTCAGTGCGGGCTACCTCTAAATTGAAATTAGAATAAATTAACATTATTTAATTGAGTTCGCAGAAGGCTGCGATATTTCTTAATTAGCTTTCACTGGGGTTCGCGGCAGGAGAGGACCGCACCGGCACTGTGGAGTTTTGCTGAGGTTGCCGTGACGACGGAGGGGTGTTTTTGGAGGACAGAGGGGAGCCCAAGAGACGAGGACAGCCATCTCCTGTCTTCTGACCTTTACCCTTTCAAAGGCCTCTTGTCTTTTTATCATTTTCTCCATTCCAAGTTTTTTCTATCTCCTCTAACTGATAAGTAGGACAAACCTTTTCACAGAGTGTCGCAGATGTAGGACATAATGTTAGTGAGGCTTTATTGGGGCCTAATGTTGCTAAACAGAGTCGAAATTTTTCATTTTTCAGTATTTGAAATTCGAAGAAAATTTACCCCTGCCTGCCTTACTATTTGTTGCTTGTAATGATGACGATTTCTAAATATAAGAAACATTGGTAGTGGTCCATCAATAAGACCAAGGCATTGAAGCCACAATGGCTCCCCTTGGCCCCGTTGGCCCTTCCATAAGCTGTGTAATATTAGGAGAATAATCCTTGAGAGGAGTTAGGGTAAGTCAGTACTTCTCAATGTCTTCCTTTTCCCAGTGTGGACCCCTCCACAACGCTGTTTGCTCTCTGTGAGTGGTCTGTCATTGGATCTGGTGGGAGAGAGGAGACCCAGTCTCTTCTCACATGCGGTCTAGGTCCAATCACTGGGCTTCCTGTTGCCGTCTCAGGCTGCAGGGCATGGCTGTCACCAACATGGGTGGAAAGGAATAAGACATTACTAACTAGAGAGCCATCCTACAATGGACAAACTAGTTTAACCATCTCATCTGTAGTTTAACCATCTCATCAGCCCTGTCTCAAAAGGTTAAAAAGGTTTGAGGGAATGTTTATATATGATGTAATGTGCCGGGCAAAGTTGTGTAAGGGTTAAGTTTGGTCTGCCGATCTGTCTAGATATGAAGGGCCAGTGATACTGGACAGTAGCTCAGGGCCAAACGATGTTGTGACTTCCTTAATTCTTTGAACCAACTACCTCAGTGATCCAGGGGCAGATAAAAAGTTAGAGCCATGCTTAGGAAACTTTCAAAATGTTGTATCTGCTCAAAGAGGAGCTGATCTCTTCACTAGACCTCTCTGAACATAGGAACTCTAACTTTAACACATTGCTGATCCAGAACTTCTCTTACAGATAGCCACACATATTTTGGGGATGGCACATGGCTCCTTTAATGTCCTCTAACTTTAGTGTAAGCTGTTTTTCAACCGTTTGTGTCCAGTCGTGTCTGAAAAGTGCCTTTTGATGTAAAACGTTGTAGGCTTGCAGGGTTGGAACTGTCTAATGTGGTGTTTACCTGATTGACTCGTCTTTGAGTCTGAGAGTAAAGTGTGTTTTGTTGAATTCTGTGACCATTCCAGATTGATTTTTGTCACGTTGTATTGTCTGGCCTCACAGAGGAACAGACATTGACTCACATTTCATCATTTTAGATGAATAAATAAAAAAATCTATAGTTGAAATGTATTCAGGGATTCTTCCAAATGTAATTTTGTACACAGTTGCCATAAAAGGATGAAAGTGTGTTTTGTGAGTGTGTGTGCATATGTGCATGCTTGTGTGTGTTGTGAGGGATATATTTTGATCCAGTTACTGTAATGCGGCTATCGTTCCTCCACCTCTTTCTCTGTTGGGTGCGTGTCGAGTTCACGAGTTAAGCACTGCGAAGAGCTCGCTCTCCTCAATACCCGCGCCGACTGGTGTAAAAGGGCCTTCCGCAAAGCGCCGCTTGTAATCTGCCTTTGGTAAGTCCTCCTTAGTTTTATCTGCCAAGGATTACCTCACAAGCTGCAAGCAGGAGAGGAGAGGAGAGCGAGAGAGAGAGAGGCAGAGCAAGAGAGAGAGAGAAATGAAAAGGAAGTCAAACAGAAAACGATGAAGATGGAACAAAATGAAAACAAATCGCTGTGTAATCTCCGAGAGAGAGAGAGGGAGAGAGAGAGAGACCTGCTTTGGAGTTGAAGGGAAGTTTCCCTCGCCACTCATTTAGAGAGGGAATTGACTAATCCCTCCATGATTGATGTCTGCTATGAGAGGCTCTATAGCAGACTAATAGGGCTTATGAGGATGACCAGAAAGGCCTTCTGTGTGTGTCTGTCTGTGTGTGTGTATGTGTATGAACCAAATCTATTCGTCTTGTGTGTCCCTCTATCCAGTGGCCATAGAGGCCAGGGGTTTGAATGACATGGCGGACGAAGAAGGGGTAACTTTATCTTAATCTGGTCTTAATCTGCCCCACTCCTCCAGGTGTGTGTGGGCTTAAACCCAAAGGATCCAGGGTTTTGGGGTGAAGGTTTAAGGGGGCTTGGGGTGAGGAGATAGAGGTCCACGCACTTGAGAAAACTCCTCGGACCCTCAGGAGCTCCAAGACCCCCCGCAACATCCTTAAAACCGCGCTCACTTGGTCATACCATACCTCCCTCCCTTCAGCCTTAAGTGGCCCCTGCTACATTTTAATTGAATTAAACCAACTGCTCTCCAGAATTTAAAAAAGGACCTTGGAAGTACCTTATGAATTAGTCTGAGTGATTTGTCTGTCAAATTGCGTGTGTGTCTGTGTGTGTGTGTGTGTGTGTGTGCGTGCGTGCACTCCTATGTGTGTGTGTTTGAGTAAAAGAGAGTGAGTACAGAAATGATAAGGCTTTAATTGCCTCTTTATAAAGCCCTCCAGCCCCCCCCCCCTCCTCTGGACTGCTATGGTATGCAGGTGTGTGCTCTTAGCCGCTATAGGAAATACTAAGCAGCGTTTCTAGTGCTTAACTCCATAGATCATTCAGTGGGATCAATGCCATAGCTTTCATTTGAGCACTCTCATAGCAGCTCAGTTGACCTCAACAAGATTTGATAATCCAGCACTGTTCTGAAGATCAAGCAGCCCCCATTATATTCGTAATGCAATCAGGAAGGAGAAGAGTTTTGCACTCATCCAAAATCTTTTCATGTTGGTTGCATCTTTTGTGTGGATGCTGAGGTTGTGACCCCTTGCACTCCTTGGCTTGTTGGCTATCTAGGAATTTAAGCTTATTCTACTGTCACACTCATTTTAAGTCAGCCAGACAAACGTAGAAGTCAAGTTAGAGGGAAGCGATGTTTTGCTGTTACAGTTTGATTGATGTGTTGCCACCAAGCATGGTCTTTGTCAGCTGTCTATGTCAACACCGCTATATTGGTACCAGATTATTTAATGAAACACATTTTGAGAGCAGTAAAACAATAAGCATTCAAATAGTAGCTGTCCACCATTTATCCATGGCTGTCTAAGTTGGCTACATCACTGCAAATCTGTTTTAAGTAATAATCTGCAACTTTTTCATATAAATATATGTTTGCTACTCTATCGGTAATTGGTATAACACAATAGTGATTTAACCTATAGCCAGTTCATGAAAGCTTTTACATTTGCTACATTTTTTAATCTAAAGACCTCCAGCAGCAGCTACATCAGTTTGTTTGGAATAAGCAGAAGAAGAAGAACTGGGTAGTTAGCATGAGCAGCGATAGCCACCATGGCTGAACAGACAAAGAAAAGAGAAACTCAAACTGCATCAACAGAAAATCCAAGGAAGAAGACGCCACAGTACGGCCCACACTGTTTGAGTGACAGGTGATCTCTGGGAAGTGCAGTGCAGAAACACCACAGCAGTGAGCGCTTAGCAGCAAAGATGTCGCCAAATTAAAAAATAAGGATCTCACAGATTACCACTTTAAAGGCCCAATCTGTAAATTCAGTAGGGTACTCTCTTCTGCTTCATGTTGGAGCTGATGTACCAACAATAAACCATAAACTGCTTCGTCTCAGTTATTATTGCTTTAGTAGGACATGTCCCCTTCCTCCTCTTTACTTTCTTCCTAGACACCCCCCCCCCCCCCCCCCCGCCTCTCTGCACACTCTCCTCATACTCCCTTTCTCCCTCTCTCTTTTCTGCCTGCGCGTAGCATTTTAGACCCACCCACCCTCTCCAGTATGTGTGTGTTGATGAATGCGTATTCTGATCAGGAGTCAGGCGCGTCAAAGGGGTGACTTTGTAATTATGTTCATTTTAATTGGCTGCGCTATCACCCCTCTCATCACTTAGGAGCCCACGCCGCGCCGGACAATGGCAGTCTGCAGTGGCGAGGGTGGAGGAGTGGGGGGGGTGCACAACTGCTGTGTTGAGAACCCCCCCCCCCTCCCCTCTTCCCACCCCTCACACACACACACACACACACACACACACAGTCAGCCTCTTTACCTGCAGAACATAATTCCTGAAGTGGCCTCCTTAATGAGTTTTCCCTGCCCAGGCTTAGATTAATTGATAAATGGCAGCGTTATCGGCGCGGCTGATCTCTGAACCCAATGCACCACTAATTTGTTTGTTGAAGATGGCAGTTAAAGGAGATTAATGCGGTATAGATTTATGAGAGCCCTCCCCCTTCCTCTTCCTCGTCCTCCTCCTCTTCCTTGTCCTAAAGCTTTTCTTTTCTCTGAGAAGGAGGAAGAGGAAGAGCAAAAGAGGAAGATAGGCTGATGAGTATGGATCCTCTTGCTCTGGATTTTTTTGAAATCGTTTTGGGGATATAAAATTTGAAGTACTATTTATAAACTCAAGGGAAGTTCAGTTTGCTAGGCTAGTACAGAAAACGTAGTATGCATCATCACAACATGCAACAGATTCACCAGTTAGCAACATCCACAGTTAAATGATCAGCCTGGTTGACCTAGTAATGCCAATGGAAAGACCAGCACTGAAAATGAAATGAGAAAGCATCATTTTTGACACTTAATGATCGAGATGGCATTTCTTTAGAACACGATAACAGAGACAGATATGCCGCATTCACTTCACAATTGATTTACTGTGGATACGAGCTGCCGTTCACAACACCGTCCTACACCCTGTTAGGACGGTTACACCCTGTTGTAATTACAAATAGGACATGTGGGAATTTTTTGTAGAAGTTTGCCAAAACATGGCAGCAAGTCCACTGATGTCGGAAGTCCAAAGTAATAATTCCTCCTCAATGTTTATCAGAAGAAGATAATATTGGTTGATTGTAAAATACCTTTTAATAAGACAAATGCAATGGCATTTCAAAGAGGTAAACACGTGAAGTTGTAGCAACGATATATCATCCCGTTCATGCGATGGGTAGAGAGAGTGAGACAGAAACAGTTGCTGGTGGTGTTGTTTCCTTGAACAGCGGGGGAGAGGAGGAGGAAGAGGAGGCAGGTGGGCAGCGAAGGCATTTGGACTCTCACGCTGGATCTGTTGAAATCCTAATTTTTGAAAGAGGTGTTTGAGACCTTATGCAATTGAGACGTCGTGTCTTAAAAGTCACGAAGGGAGCGAGAAAGATGGAAAGTTTGGTAGGGAGAGATGAAAATAGGGAGAGACTCTGGGAGAGCTGTTGAGGATGAGGGGGTTGAATGAGCAGGGGAAGAGATGGGCCGAGAAGGAGTTTGAAATCTCTAAATGTTTGAATAGGTATCTTGTTTTACACTTCATAACAGCACTGAGACTGCATGTCTTAAAAAAAAATGGTCACGGAGGTGGGGAAGAGATGGAGAGAGGGACTCTGGGACGCTTTCACTGATGGTGGTGTCGTCTCTAACAGGATCCCAGCTTCCATATTGTCGATTCCCCCCCCCCCCTCCCCCATCTCCTAACCCACCCTGCCTGCCTGTCTGCCTTTTTCCCCAGCCAAAGCTAATTTGCAGAGGCGTGAGTGTGGGTAATGCTACTGCCGCTTCCATGACAAGCTAAAGCCAGCGCTTACACCGCATTATGCCCCTGCGTTACACGTTAGGCGAGCGAGCAGGCGGGTGGGCACAGTACAAGCTGGCACAGTCGCTCCTTTGTGTCTTGCCTCCTCCAAACTGTGTCATTTCATGTGTTTTTTTTTTTTGTTTTTTTTTCAGGCAACAGTTTTTATTTCAATTTCAAAGCCCCGCCTCCCCTCTCCTGTTCCTGTGTTTTTTGCCGCTTTGCATGGTTATGCCTGTGGAGCGGAATAGGCCTTGGAAGCAAATTGGGCCTGGAAAACGAAACCGCTTTTTCTGGGTTTTGCATATTGCGTTTCGGCAGCCAACTGCCGAAAGGCCCTCTCTCTTGCCCGCAGGTTCACTGCTAGATGGGATGCGTATCTGCCTCTGAGAGAAACGCTGGCAACCCCCTACCGCCATCGCCACCACCGCCGCTATCGCGTTGCATGTATTTGCATGACATTTTCCCATTTTCTCCGTGCTGTTACATGTGATTTGTTGAGGAATTGGAACAACAAACTCATTGAGCCTAACTTATAAAAATCAATAGGTAGTTCTCACAAATCATAACCTGCTCATACAATACCATGTTCTCTGACTGGGTGGCCTAATGGTTAGAGAGTCCTGCAACAAAGGCCGCAGGTTCAATCCCCGCCATATTCAACATGTCCGTTATTCTCCATGTGACTCTTAAAGTGTCTTTACAGGTGGGAAGGGTCGTCGTTCTCTGTCTCCCTGCTCAGACTACAGATCCTTCATTACACATCAGTTTACTGTGGCCCTCTGAATTCGAACAGACACACACACACACACGCAGAGTCTTAAAATGAGGCCTGACTTCCTAAACAGTCTCTACATGCACAGTCACACACACACATGCACACACTCTTTCTCTCACGCCTCTCTTTGGAAGGAGCCCCTCCTCGGTGTGATTACAACAGTAATGCGATATTTCCTTTGTATGTTAATGTGTATTATTTTCCACGCTACGTTCGCTCTCCTCTCCTGTTCCAGCCTTTTGTCTCTCTCTCCCCCCCCTTCCCCATTGTTCCATCCACTCCACATCTCCATTTACATAATTGAACTTTTGATTGGACTTTGCTCCCTCCCCTCCCCTCCCCTCCCCTCCCCTCCCCTCCCCTCCCCTCCCCTCCCCTCCCCTCTCACGCAAGCAACGTTTGAAATCCGAAGCATAATTTCATGGGTAAGATGACGCGAGGCGATCATTTTTTTTCTCTCTCTCTTTTTCTAATTTGAAGACGTCGGACACAGAAAGCCCAGATTAAACAAATGGCTTGTTTCGATTGAAGGTGCAATTAAATAATTGAGCAGGTTGGTAGTTGGAGCCCAGCCAATCAGATGAGAGCTTTTCACTAATGGGAGGGACAGGCCACTTAAGTGCACAAACCTTATCCTCTTAAATGTGAACAGGTATTAACGTTTTTCAAGCGTGTGTTTACATCTTGGATAAGAGCGGAGTGGTAGTGTGTGTGTGCCTACCTCTTTTTAACTGTGTGTGTGATCATGCTGTGTACAGTATCTGTCTGTGTGTGAAGTTGTATATATATTTATGTATGTGCGCTCAATACAGTATGCATCTGTTGAAGTGTGTGTTTATGTGTGTGCGTGCATGCTATACATTATCTATCCACATGTGTGTGTGTGTATATGTGTGGGTGCATATGTGCGCTACACACTATTGTCTGTTGGAGTGTGTCAATGTGTTTATGTGTGCTATACAATGTGTGTGTGCGCGTGAAGTTCTCTTTTTTTTTTTTTTTCTTTTGCCGTAGGCTGCTTGAGCGGATTACAAGTTTTAAAGAGTATGAGATTCAACACCTCCTCAAATCTGACACTCTCTGACACCGCTTTGAAGCCATGAAAGTGAGATTGGGAAGACACGGAAGCTCTTTTCTCTCCACAGAGTCGTGGGTTTATGTCATTGGGTTGGGGCCAGTTAAGTTTCCATTGAAGCGTTATGCCCCGGAGTGAGAGACAAAGCCGCCACTTAAAGCATTTGACTTGTATCTTTTTTATGGCTCTAAAAGGCCAGTTTTAATGGCCCCCATGCTGCCAGCGAAGCATGCGAGTGTGGTAGAACGTAGAACTGCACGTTTAGTTGCATATAACGGTATATCACGTTTTTTCTAATTTGTCATTGGTCCGTTTTCATTTGGGGCAACAGCGAGGTCCAATAGTTAGAGATCGTCCTTCAGCTGGAAGACGCGGGTTTGAGCCTCTGTGTCGCCCTGCTGAAGTCCTGCTGAAGTCCTGCTGAAGTCCTGCTGAAGTCCTGCTGAAGTCCTGCTGAAGTCCTGCTGAAGTCCTGCTGAAGTCCTGCTGAAGTCCTGCCTCCTTGAGCAAACACTGAATCTCTACCAGCTCCAGGGTCGTTGTTCTGTAGCTGACGCTGACCTCTGACCTCCTTAGAGGAGGGGAAAATTAAAAAAGAATTTCCCTACAACGATCAATAAAATGTCATATTATTATTATTAATTTCCTTTGTTGTTGATGATTAAGAAAGTCCATATGCTGGGTAAGAAAATGGACATAAAATATAAGGCTTCTCTGGTGCGTCGATTTCAAATTAAAAAAAAAGGGGAAATCCCCACTCTCAAAAAGATATCTTGATTGATTTATTTTACATGTTTCAAATAAAAAGGTAAACTGTATATTTTTTTTATTTGAAACATTTGAAACATGTAAAATGTGGTTGAAAATAGTCAATGTGTTGATATAAGTATAAAAAGAGCAGTAAAATTATTTTGTCCCGCAAGTCATCAGGAATAACTGTGATCACAGTATCCAGCAAAATAATTGAGATGATCGTTTTAGCGGTCCCGGTGCAGCCCAGCTAGAATATTTTAAACTAAACCTAAATGTACCCTCGTCCTCCTCACTTCTTGGTTGTGTGTAGTGTCGGTGCTTTAGAGGTTGAAGGTTATTCTACTGTTGCACTCACTGTAAGTCACTGGATGCTTTGGAAGTGGCTTGAAAATGTACTATAAATAAATTCTGTCCATATACAGCACAGTGGATATCGCTGCAACGCTCGAATCTAAAAAGAGAAAATTTTCCGAGACCTCGCTACAAAATCGTTCTTTTGCTGATTTTCAGCTCGACCTATGACCATTTTCTAATTTTCCGTATCATTGTTCATCCTCTTTTACCCATTATTCCCGATCTCGATTCAGATCCCGCCCTCCCGAAATCCCATTGCTGACACCAAAAATCCTCCTCCCGACACCGGCGCCAACAGGAACCTGGATGCTGCCATTCCCGGGTTTCCTCCTATCTTGTCATTCCGGCATTGTAGGGAGCTTAACGTTTCCCTCCCCTCTCTCTCTGTCTCTCTCTCTCTCTCTCACTCTTTTTCTTTCTCTCTTGTCCTTTCCCCCCTCCCCTCTTGCCGTTTTTTTTCTTTTTTTTTTTGCCCCATCGTATGTATGTTGTTGACACCGAGGCATCAGGAATAATGGAATCTCTTGTCAGTGCCTTGTATTTCTGGCCCAAGCTGTTAGGGCTGTGTATAATAGTAGCGGAGGAGGAGGAGGAGGAGGAGGAGGGGAGGTTATGTGCCACTGATAGTAATGAAGGTTGCCTTTTCATTTTTTAATATGGAATGTTTGTGGGCCGAGGCAACGCTCTCCGCTAATCCTACCCCCGAGCCGAGCTAGCTACATGGCTGTGTCAGTTTTACACACACACACACGTGCACTAACATTCACACAGACACATGACATAAACACACACACACACACACACACACACACCTTGCTTTAGGCAAGACAGCAAACTGTTTGATAAGTCGGGGTGCATTTCTGCTCCTCATGAAAATTTCACTCCTCCCGTGTTTGTGTCTTAAGGAAATGCGGCCCGTTCCTGTAAAAGAAGATATGGTGTTTGTTCAATATTTGATGGATATGAAAAGGCTCGAGTGCGTGGATGCATTTGTAAACCTTTATCTGAGAAAGAGCGTAATGGAACGGTCTGGGCCGCCGATTGAGAAAATTACATCAGCGCGGGTTGTTATGAGCGCGGGGTCACTGCGAGTCGCACGCCGCTGCTGTCGGGTGAAAACCACGTCGCTGCTGGAAAACGAGTTGGACAGGAATGAAGAAAAGAATGCTTCTTTTTCTCATTGACACCCGTGTATTTTTGAAATGATACAATGGCTGGGTTTAAGAGGGGTCACTGAACTCACTGAATACAATCAATGACCTTGTAAAGTTTCAATCGAAGTAAGAAAAAGAAAAACGCCAAAAGGGCAGTTAACTGATTTAATAGTACAACAGCTGTTATATACTCTGCTATGTCCCCCCTCCATACACTGGCCTTGTCTTCTGTACAGAAAAGCATTAATCCTTTAGCATCTTTTTAGATTTTAGATTTTACAACTGGATGTAATTGCATTGAACTTGGTGGGTGTGTGTGTGTGTGTGTGTGTGTGTGTGTGTGTGTGTGTGTGTGTGTGAGAGAGAGAGAGAGACCCTCAGACTCTATTATTAATATTGTTTACTTTTTCTACTGTTGCACTCATTAGTAGCTCTGTGTTGGCTAAATGCCTAAAACATAAGTATAAAGTGTGAAGTATGAGTGTTTGTGTGTGTGTGTGTGTATGTGTGCGTGTTTGTTTACCACTGGCTTGGGGTACCTGTATGTGGATGGGTAGGTGGGTGAGAGAGTGTGCCTTGAAGTGTGTGTTTTCCACTGGCTAGGGTAAGTGTGTGTGTTTTTTCTACTGGCTAGGGTACGTGTGTGTGTGTGTGTGTTCTCCGCCGGCTAGGGTGCAGGGTCTGCGGCGCTGGAGTGTGCTGTGTGTCTAATTGCTTTAATAGCACCTGGTCTCTAATCCCAGGTAATTAGAGCGCTCAAATTAGACAGCTACTTTCAACCGTCACTTGAAAAAGCTGAAAGAGAAGGCCTGAAGGAAGACCGCTCCACACTGCGACTCAACACACACACACACACACACACACTTGCAGATACACACTCAAAAACAGTGGCAGAAGCAGAAGACAGATCTGGAGAGATGAGTTTAGCACAGTAAGTGTGTGTGTGTGTGTGAGAGAAATGTATCTCTTCGCTCTTATGGTCACTCAGTCTGAATGCCCGCTCTTATTACATTGTATTAATCTGTATTATATTATATTCCTGTACAGCGACACAATCATTTATGTATCTTTTGATGAGGGGGGAAATTTTTTTATTTTGTTTACGTTGACCTCTTTCCATAGCCACATAATTGCGATCGTGTTCTCATCGGTGTTGACTTTCAGGTATATCTCTTTTTTCTCTTCTTCCTTTCTTTTTTTTTCCATTTGTCTGAGTGGTGCGCAGGCATTGTCGAGGCCGCCTAAAACGTGTCTGGAGAAGCTGCGGGGAAAGGTTAGGGCCCTCTTTTAAAGATGAGCCGGAAATGTCAAGTGTCCTCCCCTCAGGCTCTCGCTGCCTTCTCCCTGTACTGAGAGTGCCGTAGGGGCCTGCATGACTCACACACACACACACACACACACACACACACTAGCACAAAGGTTAGGAGTTGCTATTAGAGTTGGCCTCCAGACTCTTTCATCTGTTTTGGCCCTTGTGGCTTCTCAATAGGCTTCAGGCTCGTGGTCACACGTTAAAGTACAACATTAGATACACACGGGGCATCTGGGTGCTTCCAGGCTACAGCTAACAGGCTAATGTTGCTACCAGTCTCTCTTTATGCCCGTTAGCATTACATAATAATTGCGCCTTAGCGTTTTAAAACCTGTCGACAGTAGACCAAATATGTCGAGGTTGGTGTGGTTAACATCAAGACTAACAACACATACAAAGTAGATGTTTAGTTGTGGTTCAGAGACCATCTTAAATTTCACAGTTTGGATGGGAATGTAAGAGTGGAGGATGTGGTTGTACACTTCTAGCATATTTCTGTGTGGAACTATACCACCATAACTTTAATTTCCAGGCTTTTCTTTCCTTCCTGCGCCCCTGTAAAACTTTCCACACGGTGTCACGGTATCTGCGAATGATTTAAACCTGATCAAGTCAACACACCATCACCCCGCTAATGCCTTTCTCCCCAGCTGCAACGACAAAAGCCAGTGGGTTTGATCTCTGTCCTCAGTCTCCAGTCGATCCTCCGCCTCTCTCCCTCTCCTGCAGTAGCACAAAGAGGCCAACAGAGGGGGTTGGTCGGCCACCGCAGGCTCGGTTACAGGACTGAGGCCGCGGCGCTCCCATTGTAGTCAGCAGTCTTTTCTCTAAGCCGTCACTGTGTGTCATGGAAAACTGGGTTAACTCGTTATGGTGGTCAATATCAACTCACGCTTCTAAAACTAACATCTCTTTAATTTACTTTTTGCTGACAGTTATGTTATGTAAATGTTTCACTTTAACCTTTACACAACCAGGTTGTCCCACTGAGATTAAACATCTTCTTCAAAGAGAGACACGGCCGTGAAAGAAGCATCATGACAAACATTAAAGTTGTAAACCGATAATATACAACAATGTCCAGATATCTAAATTAGCAGTGTATTTTGTCTGCAGGTCCTGAAGTCTGGAGTCTTACATCGTCAATTGTATTATCTAATTTCAATGCCTTTAAAAGGTCTTGAATACCATTCAATAAAGCAGATTAAGCCTTAAATTCAATACTAGAGGGCTTAGAAATAGTTTCTTAGTGCGCTGCTTTTCAAGTGACATATCAGTGAATTACGCAGACCCACAGTATATTCTACAGTTTCAATTTAGAAATTCATCTTATATTTTGTTCAAATTGGCATTGAAAATGTCTTTTAAAGTCTCGATGAAACTTGCAGAGACCCTGCTTCAACACATTTTGTCACATAATTAAAGAAATATCTCTTTTATTAGTCATGTGTTAATGTGATTGTCTAGCGTACAATAGTAATATGCAGTAGGATTTCATAGTCTTTTTGATCACTGGCCTTTAATGAATCAAATCGAATTTCAATGACATTTTTTGGCGTTTCTCGCTGAACACTCTACAATGATCTGAGAGAATTATCCCATATCTATCCGTCCATAACCAGATTAGTCAATAGCCGGCTGAATAATCAGAATAGCGTTGGTTCCGCTGGCCGTCAGAGGAAGACCAGTGTCTCCGCGCCACCAAGGATTTGTGGGATTTGGAGTCTGGGAAGGGAGACGCTCCCATTGGTCAAAGCTTCCGACCCAGATAAGACTTCAAAGGCGGAGCTAATTAATAAGATGTTTACATTATCCACGGTCGTACGCTGCTTGAGTATGACCCTTCATTAGGATGTGTGTGTGTGTGTGTGTAGACTCATTGTGTCTCAGTATGCTAAAACATACTGGGAAGCTAATTGGATGGGTGGAAGTAGCTAAGCACAACATTTTATTCAGAATAACGAGGAGAGCAGTTGAAAGAAGCGGGGGAGCAAAGCCGAAAGTTCCCTTCTCCTGTCTCCTCTCTCCACTTCTCTTATTAAAGTTGTAGGCTCAGTGAATTTCAGTTGTATTGACTTGAACAATCAATATTTTTATGTAATCATATTGAAACCTTTTGAAAATGTTTAATCCAAGCTCAAGTCTTTTGTGAGCAGTGCAAGGGGCACGGAGGATAGTGCGGTATTTTCTGATATCAATTGAAAAACAGATGTAAATTCATGTTGTATGGCAAATCCTCCTTTGAATTATTTAATGTAGAAAACAGATTGATTTAGGAAATACGTGTCTTCCCATAATGCTACGTATACATTTTGAGAAAAAAATGATGGGGTTTTGTATGCAAAGTTCCTAAAATAGCTCACAGCTAAGATGTTTTTCCAAAATGAGTTTTGTTTACACACCAGAAATTATTTTAGAGGAGTAGATGTCACTTATTTGGATATCTTATTTTGGGACAAAACTCTTTGAATCAAGATTGAAATTTACAATCCTGATTGACTATTTGAGTTTTGCAGCAAAATGCGTTATTTCAAATGATGAATGAGAACGGAAGCAAAACTCAAACTCTCTCTCTTTCTCCCTCGTCCTTCCCTCCCTCCATGTCCATCCATCCCCTTCACTCCCTCCTTCTCTCTGTCCCTCCATCCCTCCCTCCCCGCCTGCAGCCCAGCCCCATCCCGAGTCCGGTGCTGGGAGGGAAGCCCAACGCCAGCCAGTCTCTGCTGGCCTGGTGCCGCGAGGTCACCAAGAACTACCGCGGGGTGAAGATCACCAACTTCACCACCTCCTGGAGGAACGGCCTGGCCTTCTGCGCCCTGCTGCACCACTTCAGACCCGACATCATGTAGGACACACACACACACACACACACATACTCACACACACACACTCTTCGGATATTAGGGTTAGAACTAAGACTTTCAGAACCTATTTATGGCCAACATGCTTTGTATTTTTACCTTTTTACCCGAGAATATTTTTGACCACCACTTGAAAGAACACTTTATATATGATATTACTAATTACTAATGTCAAGACCATTAATATTAATAACCATATTAATAATATAGAAGTACACATGTCAGGGTTCCCACTGGTCATGTAATTTTTGGAAATTCTCTGCAGAAGTCAGGTAATATCAGGGAATGTTACAAATTGGTCACTTATGAATACGAATATACCCGAATGTATTTTCCAAAATGTTTTTTCCACACATTTATTGCCTTACATGGGGGTTTTCATCAGGTTTTCACCCCAACTGGAATGGAAACCAGACTGTTCACCTCCTAAGAAAAACAAAAAAAAAAGGAAGTTATAACATTTTTAGGTCATGGAAGCGCTCAGACTTAGTTATGGAAAGTCATGGAACCCTGACAAGTGCAAACTGACAGAGTGATGAAGGCCTTTCTGGGCTGGAAGGCGCAGGTCGTTCGCCTCAATTGATCGCGATTTTATCTGCAAGTCAAAGTGCCTTGATGTCCCTCTTTGAACCTCATACATGTTTGCTCGCACATACACACACAATTAACCTTTCATCATGTTACGTCCTGCATGTCATCATGCCCGTCAGTGTGTGTTTGATTAAAACGTACAGATGTGTCTGTACACACACATATGCTCGCAGATGCATGTACAATAAATCTGTCATGTATGAATACAGTCTTGCATTCTGTTTGCTGCCAGCACCACTTTGATTATTCCTGTGTGTGATTGTGTGTGTGTGTGTGTGTGTGAGGTTCTTTGAGTATTAAACGTGTGTGTGCTTAACACTCAAGAAAGTATATGGAAAACCTGCAGCCCCATTAAGAGGGTAGACATAAAGATAATTCATCAAAAACCTGCCCTGTGTGAGTGTGTGTGTGTGTGTGTTTGTGTGTGCATACGTGTGTGTGTATGCCTGTGCGTCGGTGCACTCCTGTGTGTTATTTTTATATATTTTCCACTCTATTAGTTCTGTTGATTGCGCCGCTATGAAATTGCATGTTACAGTTCTAATACCATTACACGTGACGCATATTTAAACACACCTCTTCCTCTGCTATCTCTCTCTTTCTCCCTCATTCTCTCTCTCTTTCGCTCTCTCTTATTCCTCCTCCTCCTCCCCCCCCTTTCTCCGACCCTCCCCACTGTTCTTCCAGAGACTACAAGTCGCTCAATCCTCAGGATATTAAAGAAAACAACAAAAAGGTAAGAGGCAGCCACCGCTGGGCCCTCCACACCACTTAGCTCCCTCCCAGCCACATCTCCATTTGGCCTTATTTAGGGATCTACCATTAATCCCTGGATGTAGTGTGTGTGTGTGTGTGTGTTTAGAGTGGGGGGGTCAGTGGCACAAACACACACACAGGCAAGAAAACACATACACACGCACACAGGCACGTATGTAGTCACACTCACACATGTGCACTACAGCGAGAGTGTTATAATTACAGTTCTCATAAGACGTTCCTCCCTGCTGTGATATATGTGCATGTGTGTGTGTGTGTGTGTGTGTGTGTGTGTCCAAAGCATGAGTGAGTCACCTGGCAGAGGTGAGATGGTATCTTAACTCGGCAGCCTGCTGGGAGCTTACTAAACAGCCTCTGCTATGTGTGTATGTGTCTATGTGTGTGTTGGTCTGTGTGTAAGAGCATATTTTTGTTGTGCGGATTAGAACGTTTTGTTTGTGTGTGTGTGTGTGTGTGTGTGTGTGTGTGGTTTAATGGAGTACTAGTTGTAAACCAGCTCAGAGTTCATATGTAGCCTTGGAGTATCTCTGCCTCCTTGGTTTCATACATCCCTCCTCCTCTCCTCCTCCTCTCCTCTCCTCTCCTCACAAAATCTGCCAAATTAAAACACACACACACACACACACACATATGCACTCACTCTTAACCAAGTGAATAATCCATTCTCTTCATATAGCAAATGTACACACACACACTTTTTTCGCTCCTTCCCCTCTGCCACCATATGCGCACCTTCACAGTTCAGAGACACACACACACTCACACACATCGCCATTTTACTTCCTTCCCTCTGGCTCCATGCGCACACATTCACTTTTCACACACATTCCCTTGCAACATACCTACACAAACATACACAGCTATTTTTTTTTTTTCCTTTCCCTCAGTTACCACACACACACACACACACACACACACACACACACACACACACACACACCCTGTCCCCTCTTTGGCCCCCGAGGGCTACACAGAATGATATGCGTTGGGTTCCTGCAGCTTGATTTCCTCTCCTCATACACACTCTGGCTCAGCGATAACCTCTGGTGGCCCTGTTAGGCATGAATGCTACCCTGTTGACAATAACCACAGTGGAGGGAGAGAGAGCGACCCAATCCCATATCAGCTAACTGCCCCTCGCCCCCCTCCAGGTGCTCAAGTAGCCCTGAAGAAATTGGCTAGATATAAGTAATATGGGAATATGCCGTAGAAGGTGATAGCTGGTGAATAGCTGCAGCATTGTAGCTAGCGCGCTGTGTCCGGCTCTGTCGAGATCTGCACCGGTTGCTGATGTACATTCGGCCAAACAAACCGTCCCTTTGCACTGCAGAGAGGAGACGCAGTTACATATCACCTGACTTCCCCTCTGCCCCCTCCCCCCGCCCTCACCCCCACCCCCCAAGTAGCCCTGAAGAAGCTGGGTAGATAGAAGTAACATGGGGAATATTCCTAACAAGGTGATAGCTAGTGAATAGAGTTTATCTAGTTCTTGTAAGTTGGAACACAGTGAGGTGAACTGTCCCTTCACCAGGGTATCCACAGGTCTGTAGAAAGTCTGAAAAGGTCTTTAAAAATTATCTAAATTTAAGGCCTCAAATGTAGTTCTTGGAGGTCATATTTTTCACTTTATAATGACGGGTTTCTTCGCACAACATGTCCACTCTTAGATTATTGTAGAACAGGGTTAATGCAGTATACATGTTATTTTTCCATCCTATCTGCTTTACTGAACACAATTGCACATGTCCCTTAACAATTGTGTAAAATAAAAAGAAATGTGTAAAGCAGTGTATCAGGAACCATTCTTATGCTTTGATTTGATTGGTTCACGGTCATGGAGAGTGCCTGGACAAAGTTTGAGAACAGGCAAAGACTATATATAACCAAGACATTCAAATGTTATCATCTCAAAAAGTTAGTGGCCAGTGGGCGGTTTACCCTTATTGATTTATCCGCCAAAGACACATTTTTACTGGCATTTGGTGCTTGGCAGGTGGTAATTTCAGACCCTTTTTTTGTCTTTATTTCATTATTTTGGTTATTAAATTAATTTGCTCTCTGAAACCTGCACATACCCTGCTTTGCGGTGTATGTGAGATGCTGTTGGCCCTACATCATGTATCGGTATGCACTTCGATACTCTGTAAGCTGCCGTTCTGTCTCCGTCAGTCCCGCCGAGACATAATTGTACATTGATTAAACTTGGTGATATGAGTGATTGTGATTCTGAAAGCCAGTTGCGCTGAGAGTTCAGCAGAAAGGAAAGAGCAGTAGTGTGTCTCGTTGTGTTGTGTTGCACCCTGAAGGGGTTGGAGGAGAGACGGGTGTCCGTGATGCTGCCTGACTGAAAAGAGAGACCACTGACTCGAGGCACATTTGAGGACGACATGTTGTTTAGAGTTAAGGATCCTAAGAGAGGGAAAGATGGAGGGAAATAAATGCTTTTAGAGAGAAAACGAGGAAAAACAAAGAAAGCAAGGCGGGTGGTGAAAACAGAGACTATTTGTTTATTCCTATCCAGGGTTTCCTACAGAATTTACAGAATGTATAGAATTTATTGAATGGAAAGTTAAAATGGAAATGCATAGGAACTACACCTATCTCTGCCTTTCATGGCTAGTTGATAGACATGCCCCCCCTCCTCCTTTCTCAGCCTATCTGTGAAGAATGATTGCAATAAGCTCAGACTGCACTGAATTATGACAGATAAGGACAATCAATATTGGGGGTGGGTGAAGAGAGAGAGAGAGAGAGAGAGAAGTGAATATTTAGGAGATTTACAGCCTTTGAAAAGATCCATTATCAATGAATACATGTGTGGATACGTGCGCACGCATGCCAGTCTGTGCGTGGGTGTGTACATGCGTGTACACATGCTTGTCTTTCTGTTTGAATTTGCATGTCGAGAGCGTGTGTGTGTTTGGATTGCACGCTCCTCTGTCTTGTCTGTTTTGTCAGTGTGCTGTTATGTGTGTGTAATGAGGCCAAGGAGAAGTCATTTCCCATGCTATCTGATAGCAGAGCGCCAAGCACCAGGCTGAAGCGCTGTGAGCGAAGCCGGTGGGGGGGGGTGTAGATGATTGACAACGATGGATGGCTGTCAGTCACTCAGAGGGAGGGGCTGAGGGAGGGAGGGGAGGGGAGGGGGGGGGGGGGGCAGGGAGCAGAGGCCTGGGGCAGGGAACAGTGACATTCAATCCAAACCCAAAGCTTTGTCAGTGGTACGACGGGAAAGGAGAAGAATAGCTTCAGTATACTTAGAGCTCTTTTCCAAAACACTGTCTGCACATTTTGAGAAAAAAAAAGTTCCCTTCATTATTCAGTATCTTAAATACAGAGGAGAGTTGTAAAGTGTTCAAAACCTGTGCATTTTGTCAACCCTTGGACCTAAGTTATCTGCTGCTCTTTACACTTGTATTTAATTTTGTGTTATCAGTGATTTTTGTAGGGTTAAGGTTTTTCAAATGGCACTTTTTAAAACGAAGCTTAGTCTTCTTACGTTTGAAAAAATGATAGCTGTAATTCTACTTGTGTAAGTCAGTCAGTCTCCTTTGCATTCTTTACTCAGTTCAACTTTCAGTAACTCTGGCTTGACTGTGATGGACACTGGCTACCACCATAGAAGAAATGTAACCTGAAAACAGCGGGTCTTCATTGCAATGTGATCAATGTCTCAGTACGACTTGATCAGCGCACGTCAAGCTGTAAGAATAGCTATAGGAAGAATAAAGCATGAGGCCGAGGTCAAAAAGACTGTAGCACATGTCAAGACTAACATCGACCCTGAAACAAAACCCCAACATAAGAGCCTCCCTCCCTCTCTCTCTCTCCCTCTCTCTCCTCGCACAGCTCTCACTTTCTCCCCCTCTCACTCTTTTTTCTCTTTCATTCTTTCTTTCTTTCTGTCCCTATTGAGCAGCAAACTTGTCGCTCTCTTTCACAGCCTACTCTGGGCGAGAGGGGAACAATGCAAGCACACTTTGCTCCCCTGAATACGTGTTAGAAACCCAATCAGGCCCTCTTATTCCCCCCATTCTTTCTCTTTCTTTCTTTCTCTCTCTTTTTCTTTCTTTCACACTCCCTCTCTGCCAGGGGAAGGAGGGTAGGAGGGGGAACTCAAACAAGCTCGGTGTAAAGGCAAACTCCTCTCTGTTCTCCTTTTTTTTTCCCATCACTTCTTTCTTCCTGCCTTGTCTGTGCAACCACTCGCACACACACACACACACACACAGGCACCCTCTCTCAAACATTTCTACACACACACACACACTCACACCTCATTTCCCTGTGCGAGTATAGATGTTGGGCCCATTGTTACCCTCTCCATCAGTGGAAAGGGACAAAAGAGGCGAGAGTGAAAAAGACCCCCCAACAAAAGACGTCATAATTAATTGTAAATTGAGAAACGTCTCTCAATTGATCGCACCACCTTGTAATTCTCCACTTCTCCCCCTCTATTCTCTTCTGCCTCCAGCTCTCTCTTTCTGTGATAGAAACAAATAGACTTGGAGAAACAAGATTTGGTATGTTAGAAAGGGTTTGTGGCAAGAAGGTCACCGGTTCAATTCCCTGGACTGACAGGGAATATTTTAGAAATAGTTTCCCCTCCCTTAGCAACTGCTGTGGAAGTTCCCTTGAGCAAGGCGCTCGACCTCCAACTACACCAGTAAAGTTGCTCAGTGGCCAGTAGTGAAAGACTGTGGTTGTACTGGGAAGTTGCCTGCTGTGACTTTATAATGCCATGAATGTAAAGCAGGGAGATTCAGAAAAATACAGCGCTTCCCTGGATACATAAATATAAAAAAAATATGTAGGGGAAAGAGAGCGAAGGAGTTAGTTTGCAGCAGGATGGGGCTAAAAAAAAAAAGAGCATGCAAGCTCTTCAAAACCCTCCCTGGGATAAATAAAGGTTAAAAAAAAATGGAGGTGGGCACGAAAGTCAGAGAGAGAGCGAGGGAGACGGGGAGAGAGAGAGATTGATAGACTAGGGAGATCTGCGGAGGCAGTGAAACAAACGAGCGTTGCAACAGGTTGGAATTAGATCAACGCTATCAAGCAGGCCAGATACAAGCTGTGATACCTGGGAGAGATGGATGAGGGGGTTGCAGGGATGGAGGGAGGTGTGTGTATGTGTGTGTGCGCTCTTAATCTATTTATTTACCTGTCATTGGCTGCGATAATGGTTTTCATCCCTTCTCTCTGTCTCTCTGTCTCAGTCTATCTGGTGATGGGGGATTGGGTTTCGTGTGTCGGTTGATAATCACACCTGTATTTTCTCATCAGACTCTAATCAGACCAATTACACGCGTGACGGAGAGTGTGGGCAGGTTGATGCAGGGGGGCGATAAGGACACACATACACACACACACACACACCCTTCGGGATTAAGCGCTCTGTCTTGGGGTATCTGCGTCTCTTATCGGGGACAACCATCCCTGACATGACCTGTCAGCATCCATGCCGAAGGTGTCTCTCACACAAACACACATACACTCACACACGTGCATGCATGCAATACACCTATGTAGTTGCTCCTTCCCAAATGTGACCCATGTCAGAAAAAAAAATCAGAGCTCACCTCCTATCTAACCAACTATCATCACCACTTCCATCCCTCTCACCCCTTGTTCTAATGCCACATAGTCTTTTCACTCAAAAACGCTTCATTCAAACCAGCAAACTCTCTCTTTCTTCTTCAATTTTCCAGACAAGCTCTACTTTTAAAGTGATGATGGCTCTTTGGTGTTTCAAAATCTGAAAATGAATGCTTGTTTCATTTCGTTTCAGGCCTACGATGGTTTCGCCAGCCTGGGCATCTCCCGTCTCCTGGAGCCGTCAGACATGGTGCTGCTGGCCATCCCCGACAAGCTAACGGTAATGACCTACCTGTACCAGATCCGGGCCCACTTCTCCGGCGAGGAGCTCAACGTGGTGCAGATAGAGGCCAACAGCAGCCGCAGCACCTACAAGGTGGGCGACTTTGAAACAGATACCAACGCCTCCATAGGCCAGGACAAGTTCTACGCTGAGCTCAACGACGTGCAGCACCTCCAGGCTAACTCTGAGCCCACTATGTCAGCTGGCGATGTTAGCACCGAAGCTAACGGCGCTAAAGCCGCTGAAGAGGAGGAGATGGAGACGGGGTGGAACGCTGATGTAGGAGTGGTTTCGGCCAGCTTGCAGACAGTGGGGGCGTTGCCGTCCTCGCTGCCTGTCCCATCGCCACGCACGGCACTGCCCGCCACGGCAACAGACTCCACCCCTAGACCTGAGCCCGGGTCCCAGGCCACGCCCCCGGCCTCCGAGGACAGGGGGAAGCTTCCCAAAGCCGACACTTTAGACCTCAGCGAGTTACCGCAGAGGGTGGAGAGAGAGAGAGAGATGGAGAAGGTGAGACAGCGGAGGGAGGAGGACGGAGTGGATGGAGGGGTGGGGGGTACAGAATCGGGGTCCCCCACCAGGAGAGGGGCCCCCTCCTCCCCGCCCCACCAGAAGCTGGGCTTCTCCTATAACAGGGACGCTGACCTCATCAAGAAGAAGAGGGCCAGCCTGCGCCACTCTGAGTCCGAGCCCGCCTCTGACAGCAGCTCCCCGCCACTCAACCACACAGACACGCCCCCCAAACAGGTAAACTCCACACAGGTTATGCCACTTAGGTTTGGTTTAGGTTCAAGTTTATTACGTACTCACATGGCAGCTGAGAGGTCATCTGAAATACGTGAGCATCACAATAGTGTTTAGTTTAAAAGGTACACGTCATGATAACAATGAAAAAATAATAAGGTAAACAGAAGAATTCATTTTCAAAGTGCTATATATCTATAAAAAATCTATATCCAATATCTCTAAAATACACAGATTCCAGTTAGCAAAAGTGCTATAATTCACCTTACCTTACCTACTATCCCTTAACAAGTGATGTAATTTGTTTTCATTTTGTGCTATCAGTCAATTTGTAAGAGTAGGTATCAATTCTTTCAAATGCTGGATAATTCATTTTGTAACAGAATTCTTCATTTGTGCTTAATTGATCACCCTGTTTTAACAAAAGTTAAACAACAAAAAGGCACAGACACATGCCCACTTATTGTGTAGAGATGTAGAAACAGGAATAGGTACACACTGTGTTGAATAGAATTATGAGACACATTCAACTATCAGTTAATTATAATACAGGTACCTCATACAACCTCTGGATCTGTCTGTATGATGCAGGCTAATTCTCGCCTTGCTGTTAAAGACAGGCATTTAGATTCTGACAGCATATGCCTGCATGTACCTGCCTGGCCCCTAAATGGATTGTTTTTATCCTTGCACCCCCGCTTTGATTGAAACTTTCACAGCCACATCAGTCGTAAGACAGAGGACGCGGCGCACATTCATTCCCTTCTGGCACCCGCTAAGCTTCAAATCCCGACCTCGTCGATGCCGTTGGCGAGATGACCGTACCGAAATTCTCCCATCCTGCGTTAGATGTTGTCGTCGCCCGTCTCGCTGCCGAGACCCAGACGCGTCGGGGCCGGGCCCTTAACATGTGGCGACTGCAGAAGGCACCCAGGAGAACCCCCTGCTTTGACATTTCATTATATTTTTCATTATATTTCTCATCCCTTCAGTTGATGGCAGTTGGCGCCGTGACTGCTCAGGCGTGGAGACGCTTTGCACAGAGCACACCTCATCTCGTCTCACACACACGCACTGGCACACACCCGTATGCGCGCACACACACACACGCGTTGAACGCACGTCTGCCTGCGTCGGTTAACCCCCAGATTACCGCTTCCTGTTTACAAGCTGAAAGGTCACGGGGCGGGCGGGGGGCGCGGGGGGGTCACGACAGCTATGACACCCCATTTTGATCCGCTGTTATCTAGTTAGCCGGTTGCAGCCTCGCCAGTGCCCAGGCTAGATGTGAGCGCTGGAAGGATAAATATTTTTCAGTGTTATAAGCAGCTGGGTTGGAATACACCGCTCTCTAAGCCAAATGTAAGAACTCTGTTTTCCCTGTTTGTGCCCCCTTATAATACAGCCAGGATTACCTTGCAGATAAGATGCTAAGCTAGGTGTGTGTGTGTGTGTTGCTATCTTCTCAGAGCTGTCACGCTCTCCACACCACTGGACGCAGACAGGGCTGTGAGCCCAGCATGCAAGCTGATGCCCCCATAATGCAACAGGGCAGGGCAGTCACTGTATATCACAGGGGATATTCCCTGCTCCTACATTAGGAACAGCTCTTCTTAATCCTTTTCTACCTCCACCTCATATACAGTACAGCACTGCTCCTCGTATGGAGCTGGGGTGGGGAGAGGTGTGTGTGTGTGTGTGTGTAAGTTGGTGGAGGTGAATGCTGATGTTTGTGGTTTGCTGATTGGTTAGGCTATCACATTTGATTAGATTACACATATTTTCAATTTCAGTGCACAAATTTGTATAGAATCAAACAGTGTGGGCAACATTTCCAATATCAACAGTAGCATTTGTAATAGTAATTTTTCATGCAGATACTGAGTACTTTAAGTAGATCAGCTGATATGAGTACCAATCCAAGTAGGACTTCATTTAGTCATTCATGCCGTCTAGTGTTGGCATATTATAAAACAGTTGAAGAACAGGTGCATCGATTGTGTTTGTTTATTCATTTGATCAAATTACGCACTGACCAATGAATAGCAATCAATCAAATAAAAAATTATAATAAATGAATATAAAAAAAGAGAAAATAGGCTACATAAAATAGGCTCGAGAAATTAACCTCTTTTTTTATACTGGTCAAACTCAATGTATTAACTGAATCTCAAAAGCAGCTTATTTAGAATAGATGGGCACTCCACATAAAACAGTGGCATTAACCTGCACAACCTCCTCTTAACAATAGGTGCTGTTCCTATGAACTTCACAAATAGCAGCATCTTAGCATTTTGACATCAGGGGACGTTTTTCCTTCCTGCCAGAAAAATTTTATATTGTGCCAAAACGCATGAAATTTAAGGAACGAAATCAGGTCAGCTTCATTCGCTGATCCAAGTCTGAACGCGTGTGAGCTGGATCAGCACCAATCCCGACACTACAGATACTAAGCAAAACAATTGCATCTATGCATCTGTAGTTACATTATATTTCTACTCTTTCTCTCTCCAAGGAGCCGACACCTGCCCCTGTATCAAGTCCCCCTGCTGAGAAGGTGGGTAAAAGTTTGACAAGAGTAATAGACTGGACGTGCCAAACGTTTAATTTCAAATCCACTTCCAAGATATTTTTTGCTCAAAAACACTTGTCTAACACTCTTGCATAGATTGAGAGTGCAGTGTGTGGGAGTCTGAAAGTCTATTTTTTTAATCTCCAAAACTTTTGGGCTTTGCAGAGGACACCTTATCTATGAATTGATTTTATTGGAAGTGAACTGCGCCCAGCCCTGATTACCACTGTCATTACCTTTGCTAACTCTTTCCATTCCCTCCAACCTCCACCCCCCATGTCTCTCTCTCTCTCTCTCTCTCTCTCTGTCTGTCCCCAGAAGGTGCAGTCTCGTCAGGAGGAGCTGAAGGAGAGAGCCAGGCTTCTCCTGGAGCAGGCCCGCCGAGACGCTGCCATGAAGGCCGGCAACAAGAACGCCCCCAACTCAGCCCTCACTGCACCGACCAGGGCCGCAAGCATCACTGATGTAAGTCACTGAGTGTGTGTGTGTGTGTGTGTGTGTGTGTTATGTGCACTTGTTTGGGACTGTAATTGTTGACATTGCTCGCTGATGATACTGTCTCAAATGATGACACGGGTTTGTATTATTACCTGATTTTTTTTGTCAGGCTAGAGAGCCAAAATATTTTCACACCTGTCTCATCAACAAAGTTTTCCTCATTTGAGTTAAAGTTAAGGGTTGTAGCCATGGAGATATCTCTTTCTTGGCTGGCACATGAACAGGTTGTTGTTCAACTATTGTTGTGAGGAACACTCAACACTCATTTTGTTCATCTTTACTAGGTATTTAACGTTAGAAACCAAAACAGTAGTGTGTGCCTAATGGATAGCTCTACCACACACTGTGAATGTGTCATTTATCAGCATCCCGTCAAAGCCTGAAAAATAAGTCATATCAAATTTTACGAAACATTTCTATATTGAATCTAATCTATATTGAGGAAAATTATATTTAGATCATTCTCATTATCATTTTAGCGTTTTTACTCCGTAAAGCTCAGTAAGCATGCTCTTTTTCAGCAATGCTCTGCTTCACGTTCATACAGTTTTACACCTTCACACCTTGCAGCTGCCCAGTTCAACCACAGTTTTCCACTGCTGGCCACTGAGCAGCTTTACTGCTCTCCTCTACTGGAGCAATTTGAAGTGGAGTGTCTTGTTCGGGGGCACCTAATGGTAGATGTTGCGGAACGGACGAGCATGATCGATCCGTTTCCCCTGACTAGATGTTCCCAGCCAATCCGGGGATTCAAACCGCCTGCCTTCAGGACACAAGCCCACTTCTCTACTGTGGACCCGTGTGTATTAAGTGAAGGCTGTCCTGAGTTGTCTGCCCTTGCCTCTTCTCTCCGTGCAGTGGAGTGTTGTGTAGCACCACCTCAGTGTGCAGGTACAGCTGCTAGAGTGACCACACAACCTCTTCAACACTCTCCGCCTTTCGTGTCACTTTCACAATTCCCCCGTCGCTCCTCACTACGCCTGGCGACATGCTGGAAAAGCCTGTCCAAAATGTCTGCTTCTGGACTCAATTCTGTCTCCCGGCCTTCTTCCTCTGTCAGACCACTTCGGTGAACATTTTGCGAGAAAAGAAAGACCCTTCCTTATTAACTTCTGCTCAGGCGCTCTTCAGGACAGCCGAATGTCGCAACCTGAACATGTCAGTGAATAAGACCAAACTGTGGATGGACTCCCTCACTCTCTCTTCTCTCTATAAGCATATAGTTCTCTCTCTCTCTCTTTCAGTCTCTTTGCTCATCTTGACTGCACAATTTTTGCAAGGTCCTGACCAAATTTGCTGCCCTACTCATTTTCCCATAACAGCCGGTAAATGGCGTACACACACTCCTGTCAGCAAGAGTACATTCATGGTAAACGGGGGGGAGAGAGTCGCTGTACCGAAGCAAACTAGACTAGAAAAGACGCGAGTGAAATTGACAGCTCTGAACCAGGCACGCTCCGCTGAACACAATATACCGGGAGGAGGGACACTGATGGGCCAGGAGTTACCCTGGGAAAGCACTGTGGTCAAATCCTCAGTGACGTCTCCAAATGTTTCAGGAGAAGGAAAGGGGGTAAGAAAAAAAAATACTGTCTTGGGAGAGTTGTGACGACAAGGGATTTGAGGGGAAAATGAAATGAATACCTTTTGGTAATGAAATATCTAAAAGGCGGCAGCCGCGCACCCCGGCGTTCGCTGTCTGAATCCTAAAAGAGAAATATGCCCTTGAATTAGATGGTTTTTAAAGTGTGTGTGCGCCTCTGTGTGTGCGCACGCCCATGTATATGTGTGTGTCAGTCTGCGTCTGTGTGTAGGCGTACGAGTGTGTGTGTGTGTGTGTTCACGCTTGTGTGCAGGCCTCAGGAATAACCATTTCAGCATAATCTAAGAAAAATAAATGAGGACCTTCCAAGGACTGGTGGCGTTGAAAGTCTTCAGAAGGAGAAAGCAAATTAAAAGAGTTTTTCAAAGCTGTCGGCACGCCGATATATTCCTTAGCGACGAAAAAAAGTCCTCTACCGTCCCTTGTTGTTGTGCGGCAAGATGGCTGACTTCACTTAGATTAGCTTCTTAAAGTCGCTAGACTCACCCCTCCTCTCCCTCTCTCTTTCTTTCTCTCCTATCTCTCTCTCCCTCTCTCTCCTCCTGATTTCCTTACTCATTTCCAAGGACAATTGGCTAATAACCCCCCCCATGCATTAGGGAAGGAGGGAAAGGAGGGGGGGAGAGGGGGTGATATTGAATTGTTTTCACTTTTTTAATAGAAAACATTGATCAAAGGAATCCGACCGGCCTCGAGGCCAATGTGCTGATAATTGTTAGCGATTCAGATTAGATTACTTGATGTCTTGGTTTGATTAGCGTGTGTGTGTGTGTGTGTGTGTGTGTGTGTGTGTGTGTGTGTGTGTGTGCGCACGTGTGTCCGTGTTATCAGCTGGAGAGGCCCAAGCCCTTCCCATCTACCTCTCTCTCCATCCGTCTAAGTAGGTGCTTTGCGGTTTAGCATGCATAAGGAATAATTTAATTCAATTAAAGCGGGCTTCATTCTTCCAGGGAAACGGCGCTAATGTGGGGGCAAGTGAATGAGTTGGGGTGAGGGAGGGGAGGGGAGGGGAGGGGGGACATGAGCTGTTTTGGGGGGGTGTAGTGTTCAAGGCACGAACGGCAAATCAGTTGGTTATAGGTGGCTCTCTTTAGTCACAGTTATTTCCATTAACTAAACTAACTGACTAAAACTAACTTAAAGCTGCAGTAGAAAAGATTTCTATTACCCGTCACCATACCCCCCATTCAGTCAAATTGGGGCTGCATCAGAAGACCATCCCATCCCCCCTAATTGAGATGCCGTAGATTCACCCTAAAAACCCCAATTAATCTCTGGTGGCGGGTGTGGTCACTGGTGGGAAAATCTTCTCCTCCCCCAGGAAGCGTTGAATCAAAACTTTCAGAGCAAAATACTAAACTCCTCCTCCTAAACTCTCCTAACCAGCAGTGAGCGAGCATGCTGTCCAAGCAAAGCTGGACTCAGCATCTAAGAAGAAGAAATCTAGCTCAGAGGAGTGCATAGTTTACTGACGTTGCGTTACATCGATTTCTGGGGTAACAAATTCCTTCAAACCTTCAAAAATTCAAACTTTTATTTCCCAGTGCCACAAAGTACTAAGTTGTCAGCTTTAACTAAAGACTAAAACTAGCCAAGAAAGAATATTTTGGTAAAGTGAAATCTCATCTCTACAAGAAGAACCTCACATCACCCTTTCCCCATCGAATCATTTCCCCTCTCCCACATCATCCACCTGTACTCGCTCTAATTTGATTAGAGCTGCAACGATTAATCGATTAATCGATTAGTTGCCAACTATTAAATTAATCGGCAACTATTTTGATAATCGATTAATCGGTTTGAGTAATTTTTTAAGAAAAATAAGTCAAAATTCTCTGATTCCAGCTTCTTAAATGTGAATATTTTCTGGTTTCTTTACTCCTCTATGACAGTAAACTGAATATCTTTGGGTTGTGGACAAAACAAGACATTTGAGGACGTCATCTTGGGCTTTGGGAAATGCTGATCGACATTTTTCACCATTTTCTGACATTTTATAGACCAAACAACTAATCCAATAATCGACAGATTAATCGACAATGAAAATAATCGTTAGTTGCAGCCCTAAATTTGATCTAACCAAATAAAAAGATGTCCCCCCTCCTCTCTTCTCAGCACTCGTTGTCCCTCACGATGAAATCTCCATTCATGTGTTCCTCTGTCCATCCATCACACGCAATATCTCAGACACCCCGGATCAACTTGGGGAAATTATGCATCTCACCAGTTAAAATGACACAATTCCGGGTCAAAAAAAGGTGACACATTTGTTACAGATTGGCCGTGAGATGAACTGCAACATTCATGGGGGACGACATGTTTACTGTTGCCTTGTTTGTCTTATTTCTTTTTCCTGCTCTTCTCTCTCACATTATCTTAGCAGTCGTAGGAATATTGTCAGGTCGCTGTGGCTCTCTTCTTTTGTAATGTTGGTGATCTAGGAACTGAAGCTTATTTCTACTGTTGGACTCGTTGCAAAGCTATGAATAGGAGGAATTGCAAGAATAGGAGTGTCAGCTAAATGCCTGAAAGTGAAATATATAAACGGACAAGTGACTACTTTAGGAGTACCATAGTGTATTGACAGCTGATCTGGGCCTTTCTTCACTCAAATTGTGGTCAAATGGTCAAAACACTGACATTGAATGCAGCAGGTGAAAGCTTGAGTGAATGTAAATGTGAATGAGTAAATGTAAATGCCTACAAATACAGAGCCACCGTGACTGCTGTCATTCATGTAGCTAGATATAAAAGAATGTTTTGGGTACTTGTTTGGTGTGTGTGTGTGTGTGTGTGTGTGTGTGTGTGTGTGTAGGCCTGGTCTCTTGACCTGTGCTCTCCCTCCTGCCATTCCTAATTGTAGCCCACAGTGACTGGCTCTTTCATCTAAGGTCACAGGTTCAGCTTTCTCTTTCCCTCCCTCTCTCTCTCTCTCTCTTCTGTCTCCGTCCCTCCCTGCCTTCTCCGCTACTCTCTCTTTTTCTCTTTACCTCTTTATTTTTCATGTCCGTCTCTGTTTTTCCTCCTCTGTCACTCTGTTCTCTTCTTTCTCTTTCTTGCCCTTTTCTCCCTGTCTCTCTTCTCTCCCGCTTCCTGTATTTTTTCTCAAGTTTCTCTGTCCCTTTTCCCCCTTCTTTCTCTCTCTATTCTCTCTCCATCGCTTCTCTTTTTTTCTCCATGTCCTTCTCTCTCCACTCTTTGATGAACGCAGTACTACTAATTGTTTTGAGCCCCCCTTTTCGACCTCCTAGGTGGCCTTCACAACCTATCAGTGGTCACAGTCCAGATGTCTTGTAATGTCACCACTCCCCACCCCCGCTGCAGCCAAATTGGTAATTAATGAGCCCTCATAAAAAAGGCATGTTTCCACTCGACCCCCCCACCCTACACATACACACACACACACACACACACCCCTCATGTTTGCAGAGAAAGTGTCATAAAGTGTCATTTCAAAACAAACTGGACTAGACTTCTCTCTCTCATTTTCTCTCCATTTGTCCCACTTTTTTCTTTTTTTTTGTTTCAATCTTTCTCTTGCTCTTTTAGTCTTTCATACTGTTTCCGTTATTTTTTTAATGGAGAAGTGTGTGTGTGTGTGTGTGTGTGTGTGTGTGTGTGTGTGTGTGTCTATTCGCTCCAGGTCTCCTCATCCATTAGCAGATGAGAGCAGTAATTTCACACCGGCCTGGCCAGGCTAATTATCAGGATGCACACTAGGTTTGGGAGAAGTTTGTGTGTGTGTGTGTGTATCTGTGTGTCTGTGTATGTGCGTGTGTATGTGTGTGTGTGTGTGTGTGCATCTTTGTCCACAAATGTAAAGCAAGAATGTGTGTGAGTACTGTATGTGCAAGTATGCAGCACCTGTGCTCTTTTGCATTCTTTTTCCCATTTTCCCCTGCGTGTGTGTGTGTGTGTGTGTGTGTGTGTGTGTGTGTGTGTGTGTGGGGGAGAGAGAGTGCGTGCTTGCGGTGTGTGTTTGAGAGTGCACGCAAATGCCTTAGTGTGTTCCAGGTAAGAGAGTTCCCCTGCTCACTGACTCGTTGTGATTCCTATAATTGGGCCTTCTTTGATTTTTGCCGACCAGCACCCTCCTCCCCCCCCTCCTCCCCCCCTCCTCCCCCTCCTCCATCCCTCCCTCCCCTCCTCTGTGGAGTGGAGGTGACTCCTGGGTCTCTGCTGTTGTGACCTGTGGGTGCCGTCAACTACTCCCATCTACTCTCCTCTACTCTTGACTCTTCCACTGCATTCATGTCCTGTTTTTTTTTTTTTTTTTCCCTCTATGTTCCCTCGCTTCTTTCTTTCATCTGTATCCGAGCCGCTGCCCAAAACGAGGCCCGCCGGCTGAACCTCGGCCTTCCGAAAGGTTCCAGAGAAAGCAAAACACACACTGTATTTGATTTCTTGTCTAAGTGATTTCGAAAAAATCTTGTTGGCTTGTTAAAGGCATATTATCAAAGGTTACTTGTCACATTTCTGAACAGTTTGTGTCCAGCGTGGTTATTTTTAGCTCACTGCCCAGGTTACATTTTGGCCCTAAATGCTTTGGAAAGGTGCTGTGCCTGGTGCATTTTTTAGGCAAAGGACAACAATGGGAAATAAGTCTGTTTGACTTTATTGTGTGTTAAATTCCTCAACAATTTTACTATATGTGTGTGGTTGTGGCCTAAGGGCTATAAAGCTTATGTATATTTTAAAATCTGTCAAATAAAATCAATCAATCAAAGCGGAGCTCTTTCTACAGTTAGAGAGCAGTTGAACAGTTAACCGCTTTTTTTGTGAGCCGTCCAATCACAACGCAGAAGAGGCTTTATGGTGCGTTGGCAGCTGACCGTTTACGATTATGAGAGTTGGGCATCAGTACTGTTGGCTACCACTGGTAGGTGGTTATAGAGGCAAAGTGTGTGTCGCAGAACCTAAAAGCTAAAATGATCAGCTCAAAATGCAGTTGAGGCAGCGCTTGTTCTACAAAAAAAAGCAGAACACTGTGAGCGCACTCTTACACTTTAGGCATCTAGCTGACACTCCTATCCAGAGCACTTTACAGTAAACACAACATCTAATCTAATCCGGCCTAATCCTGTAGTCATTTGATAATCTTACAGCAGAATACAAATATTCTAAATCCAGAGGAATGCAGTTCACTGTTAAAAAAAAAACGCAAACTGTTTCAAGTCACAATTTTCTCCTCTTGAGCTCTACCAATGAAAACCCTTTACAACCGAGGCTGTCTTTTCAACAAATATAGAAAAGAATGTCTATTTCGAAAATGCAAATATCGCCTTGTGTGCGTTCCCTCTTTTTTCCACTTTGTCCTTTCCTCCCCTCCTCCTCCTCCTCCTGTCCTCTCTCCTTTTCAACTTTCTCCCAGCAGTAATAGTTTTTCTCCAGGTCTCCTTTTAATGTGGCTGCCGTCCCTTTCTTCTCCCAACTCTCCCTTTTTTCTCTCTTCTTCTTCTTCCCTCCGCCCCCCCCCCCCCCTCCTCCTTTCTCTTGCTCTCTCTCCTCTTTTTGAAGAATCTGCCCCTAATGAAACTAAATAGTTTGGTGGGGAGTTTCTTTGGAGTGAGTGTGTGTCAGTGTGTGTGTGTGTGTGTGTGTGTGCTCGTATTGGAGTGTGTGAGTATGTGTCGTGGCTGAATTGGCTGTAGTGGAGATCAAAGGCAGTCTCTAAATTGAGTGTGTGTGTGTGTGTGTGTGTGTGTGTGTGTGTGTGTGTGAACGAGCGAGCGAGAGAGAGAGAGAGAGAGAGAGAAAGACAGCTCTCTCAATTGCATCACAAGAGCTGATCAAGCCATCAGAGAGGAAAGCTGTAATACACACACTCTCACATACACACACACCACACACACAGGCACCACTACACACATTACACACATGTGCTACAGTACATTCTATCGCTCTCTAATTCTCTGAACTAGTGTACACATGTACCTCTTCCTTTTTGTCTCTCTCTCTCGCTGTCTCTCTTTCGCTCTCTCTCTCACACACAGTATATATATGTATATACACTATATATATATATATATACATATATATATATATAGTGTATGCTCACAATTTCTCTCTAGGACCTTGTGTACATATATGCTCCTCCCTTTCCTTCCCTCTTTCCCTTTCTCTCTCTCTCTCTCTCTGTCTCTCTCTCTCTCTCCCTCCCTCTCAAGTCATCACATGCCTCGCATTCACTTTTGACCAAGTAATTTCCACTCTACAAGAGTGGAAGTGTCAAATATTTTTCACCTCCTTCCCCCCCCCCCCCCCCCCCCTCTCTCTCTCTCTCTCTCTGTGTCTTAAAGCCAGTTTGTATGAATAAAATATGAAGGATAAAGTCCTCAGACGAGAAAATGTTTAACATTCGTTGCATGTGAAATTACAGTAATCCTGCCATTTTACTAAGTGCTGAACGCAGTTTGTTTTAGCTTGAGTGGAAAGTTTAATTACTCTGTGCACGTGTGTGTCTGCGTCACTGTGATTAGCATAGATTTGATATTTGGCTGTGTATGCGCGTGCATGCAAGTGTGTGTGTGTGCGTATTTAATATTCATATATGATATTTGGCTGTGTGTCTGTGCTTAATGCTTTTTTGAATGCGAGTGCCTAAATTCCTCTGATTTTACTAAGTACTGAAGTGAGTTTCAGCTTGAGTGGAAGCTTAAATTATACTCTGTGTGTGTGTGTGTGTGTGTGTGTGTGTGTGTGTCTCCGTTTGCCTGAGTTTAGCATAAATGGCATATTTGGTTGTGTGTGCCTTAGTATAATATGTATATATGAAATTTGCTTGTATGTGTATGCAGAATATATTTGTCTGTGTCTGCATGTCACTTTTTTGAGTGTGTGTGCCCCTGCAGGTCTGTTCATTGTTCCTCAGTTGCATCACTATTTGATTGGGCCCCGTCCCAAAACATCACCGCACTACATAACCTCTCCACTGCTCAAATGCATCGGAGGAACTGCAGCATCCTCTGGTTTGGCTCTAGTTGTGCCAGTCTGGGGGAAAGGGTGTGCAGTCGGTGCTGAACCTCTGGGACTTTAAAACACTTCACCCTGTCACCCAGGACTCCCACTGGTCCTGGAATTCTTGGAATACCATCAATTTTTGAGGTGTATTCCAGACGGGGAATATCAGGGAACGGGTCACTTTACAGGAATATACCAGAATGTAGTTTACAATTTGTTTCACACATTCATTGCATTTAGATGATGGTTTTCAGCCCAACTGAAGTGGAAACCAACCTTTAGAAAAACAAACCATGAAGGAATAGTATTATCAATTCATGGAAGCACTCTGACTTAGTTTTGGAAAGCCATGGAAACGTCATGAAATTTTACTTCAGGGTCTCGGTTGCCCTGATGTTGCTGCGCCAAAGCCGCTGACACAAATTCCTGCACATTAATTGTGCTTAGCGAATTAAGTGATTTTTTTTTTTTCCTTTATTTTAAACAGAAATCACAACAACGAACAGACATAAATACACAGAAAACAGCAAAAGGCATTTATTTGGAAAAGTTGCTTATCCATTTTAGACTTTTTTTTCTCCCTGAAATGCATCGGTCACTGCGTCCCAAACAGATGATTCTGTCTTCAAAAGCATAACTGCTTTGCAAGCAAATTTCTTCAGCTGTCTCAGAACTTTATTAGCAGTCCATAATGTACTTTACTTTCATGTCAGCAATGTCAGATTAGGCATCGGCTTTTTCACATGGTGGATGTCTCATTTTGTAGTGAAGCTCTTCAAATTCACACTAACTGCCCCTTTCCCTACACTAGCGGTGATTGTGATTGTGATTGTAAGGGGTGTTGTGCAGTGACAGGTTACCTGTGTTTTCCTGGCGCCCCCCGTCCCAGAGTTCAGCTCATGTTCTCTTCTCTCTCTTCTCTTCCCTCTCTCTCTTTTACCAGTAATTATCCTGTCTGTTTAAAGGGCAAACCCTTCCCATCTCACCAGCCTGTCAGAGTGACAAGCTCCGGAGCCGCTGAGAGGCTGTGTGTCTGTGTCTGTGTGTCTGTCTGTGTCTGTCTGTGTCTGTGTGTGTGTGTGCCGAGTGCTGCCTCCATACTCCACTCTACCTGTTCTACCTGTCCTACTGTCTCTGCCAGGGGCAGCTCTGCTCTACAAGTGCCCTTTGTTAAGTGTAGACACACACACACACACACACACACAAACACACGCACACACACACAGACAGTCCAAGACAAATTGTTAATTCAACTGTGAAACCACAGTTAAACAGAACTGCTAAAGTTAAACACACATTTGAACATTTATTTGCTTTGAAGACATCAACTTGATTTTACACACACACACACACACACACACACACACACACACACACACCTTTGTTCTGTAAAATATAGTATATATACAGTATATAAATCCAAAGATTTAAAACATTTTTTACAGTGTTTTGCACTGTTTATTTCACACATGCACACAAACACACGTACCTGTAACAGTTAAAACACACTTAGTGTCTAAGTATTTATTTTCTTGAGAAACTTCATTTCACACACACACTTGTGTAAAAGTTAAACACATAGTGTATAAAGAACACAGTCTTCAATAGAAATTACACATGTAGTGTGTAGACTAAATCAGCTAAACAAGAACCACATGCACATCTGCCTGGAAAACACACACATACCCCCACAAACACACACACACACACTCATATTTATGCCCTCACACATACACTCAGACACCAGTCCTTCACATATGCATTCACACACACACACAGACATATACACCTATATATAGACTGACACACATGTACGCAGCCTGCACACACACATAAAAGCACACACTCACAGATTCATATATATGCACACATGTGAACACACACACACACACACACACACACACACACAGACCCCTATCATGGGCACGCACCCGTCGAATCATAATTAGGCCGTGTCCTGGTCCTTTGATAGCCATGTACAGTGGCTCTTCTTTAATTCTTTATCAAATGCATTGATCGCTGTGGGCCTCGCACGCTCATTGATCCGCGCACTCCGTCTGGAGCTGGCCGATAAGCTCTCTCTCTCTCTCTCTCTCTCTCTCTCTCTCTGTCCCTCTCTCTCTCTCCCTCTCTCTCATATGCTCTCTCTCTCTCTAGCATCTTGCATTACTCTCTACCAGGGTTCGACCGATATGAGTCTATGAAAGCCGCTACCGATAGCATAGATGTTTTTTTAAGGTATTATGTTTAGTATTTTTAAATATCCATATATCTTTGTGAAATTAATTGTGCTGCCTTGGTAAAATTACAGTACACAAATGAGACAAAATTAATGTGGTAATGATTTGTTGATGTTAAAATGTTAAATTTAGCATGTTTAATTCCTTGGCAACCAGAGTGCAAATAGGAGGAAATATGATGCCTTAGCCAGCTGCTAGCTCACTGCTTTGAGTCTGACATGTGGTTATCACTTCCATCACTGTGTCATCTGGTCATCAGTGCCTTTATGGTTATAATGGCAAAATGGTTAGAAGAAGAAGAAGAAGAACAAGTAGGCCGTAACAAGTCTTTATACAGCAGGTACTCTCAGCCAGGTAATCTGATTGGTGAAAGATGCAGTCCAACCATGCTGATGATTGGTTTCTATGATGAATCCTGTGATAACCAGGAAGCTTCTCTCTCTTTTTATACTAGTATACTACCTTGGAGAATAGTCCATAGGCGGTAGATATATGGTGGTAACCGTTGTATAAAAGTCATTACATCCTTGACAATGTTTTTAACTGGGATTATTGGGATTATTATAGAATAACCGTAAAGACCGCCGCCTTGGGTGTTATTGCTATATTCAGTGCCTTTGTTGTCGTTTGTCATGTAGTTATGGTAGCTTTTAATAATTTGCCAATAAGGTACCAGTTTAACAGTAATAGCCGTTAACTGTGATTTCTATCTGCTTCTGCATCACGTCTTGATCATCATTCTGGTTTTTAAAGCAACTTTCTAGAGTGTGTGATTGCACAACTATGTGTCTGGTTTGGTGTGTGTGTTTTGTTGCTTTTGTGTGTGTGTGTGTGTGTGTGTGTGTGTGTGTGTGTGGACACGATAGAGACCTAAAGCACCTCTTGACTCTGAATTAGCCTGTCATGACAAATGTCTGGAACTGCATGACTGGCTGCCAGACTGGCTGGCTATCTGGGAGGTTGGCATACCCTTTTAGATAGCGATTGTGTGTGTGTGCATCCGTTTGTGTGTGTGTGTGTGGCATCACTCTGTGCCCACGCCAGGCCTCTGTGCATGACCAGTGGTGCGTGCCCTCCCTCCCTCTTTCTCCTTGCCCAGAAAAGAGCAGCCAAGGCGACAAGCCGCTCCCCCTGCCCAAAAAGAGCCTCCAGAGCGTAGAGGGGCCCTCACCCCGACGCCAAGCCCACAGAGGAGCCCTCTGTCTCAGCCTCGCGCTCAACCGTTTAGCCCCTCTTCCCCTGGAGGTCCCCGGCAGTCAAAGGAAGACACAGTACACGATTGTTCTTGCTGTCGCCGTTTAAAAAGAGAGACCTCTTCTCCTCCTGAGTCTCTGTTCTTGGAGCGGTGCTGTCCGCTGACCACCAACCGACACTTTCTCTCCTCCTTTTTTCTTGTTCTTTTTTTCTTCCTGGCTTTGATCGTGCAACTATGTGGCTGGCTTGGTTTGTGTGTTCTGTTGTTTTTCACAGGAGTGCTTCCATGGTTCTTACATCCACTGGTTGTTACGCTCCCGTGTCGCCAACTAAGTGGCCATGCATTTCGATTTTTCCTGTTTCCGGCTATGTGATGACGTCCATTGCCAATTTCCAAGTTGGAAATAGCCAACATGTCCGTCACTTCGTTTATAACGTAATGTCGTCCACTAGGTGGCATTCTGTTACCACTCCGTCAACAAGTCTCTCCTAGGAATGAAGGACGTCCAGCATATCGTAACCCAACGGATCAATGAATAGTTGATCGGGGCGTCGGTGTTGGCGGGGTAACAGACAGCCAATCGCAACATGGGTCTGTCAAAGAGCACAAATTTTTAAAGCGCCCAATCACATGTATGGAAATAACGCCCCCTCTCTCACACCCCCTGAATTGAGAGCACTAAATGGCTTTGGACCACACTGGCAATTCAGTCAATTCAGGGTGGGAATTTTCTCTCAAAATATATTACAGCATTCTTTACAGTGAACTTTTCTTTCTCTTTCAGGTTATATGTGTTGACAAGTCTGTTCTTCTGCTTACAAGCTGCATTCTTGCTCACACAGTTGGAGTTTTTTTCTCGTCTGTGCGCTATCTCCACCTCTCTGCCTACGCGATTATACATTTTCCTTATGTTTCTGAGCTTCTTCTCACTCGCAAAATCTCTGCTCATAACAACGATATATACGTGTATGTTGCACTTGATAATGTAACCGACAACAATTGCTTCGCCCCAAGCAGTGGTTTCAATTCCCTTCTTTGATTCTGGGCACATATTCCAAACCATACACACACGTATGTATATTCACACAAAAAAAACATACACATACAAAGGTTTGATCCTAGATCATGTCACACATTGTCCTCTGCCTTTCTTTACGCAACAAAAGGCCACTTCTCCGTTCCCTGTACTCAGCTCCCTCCTCCTTATATCTCTCCTCTCCTCTCTTCTCCTGTTTCTTCTCCTCTCCTCTCCTCTCCTCTCCTCTCCTCTCCCTCCAAACACATTCTCCTATATTTTCTAATCAGCGGCTCCATAGCTGACTGAGCTAGGCGCTAGTCAGATGCATTTTTCTATAGCGCTAATCCTAGCCTCTGGATAGGCAAAGGCAATTTCCCATTTCCTGTCCCCAAAATGGCCGACAACAATAATGCAGTGGGATGTTTTGGAGTGTGATGGGGCCCGAGCTGTATGTATACACACACACACACGCGCACACACACACACACACACACACACACGCACACACACTTAAACTGGTAGTTGTATCCATATCTGTAAAGGCCAGATTGGATATCAGAACCAGTCCACAGCCGGAAGGCCATCGGTGACATTACTGTTTATCATATTACATTTATAAAGGCAGGGAGCGGCCTGCCTAGAAAACAGTATGGTAAGGAGGAAGGAAGGGAAAAAAAACGTGAGGAAGGAAGAAGGAAAGAAATTGGAAAGACGGTAGGAATGAAAGTCAGGACAGAAAGAAACGATGAAAGAAAACAATACAGCAAGGTTAAAGGAGGAAAGAAAGAATTACAGCAGTAATGTGTTTTTTTCCCCCTAGTTTTTTCCCCCAGGTTTTAGGATACCCAACTCCCATTTTCAACCATATTTCCCTTCTTTGTTGTGTTGCTGATTACATCCCTTGGCTGGACGAGAGCTGGAAAAGAAGTCTTTTCATGCTCGATACTTGATACTTTCCTACAAGGAGTATCAACACCCGTTTCTGCTCTCGCTCCCCTCCTCACTCTTTATCTCCCTGTCTCTCTCTCTCTCTCTCTTTCCCTCTGTCACCGTCTCTCCCTCTTTATCAGTCTGTCTCTCTCTCTGAGGTGTGTTCCCTGCTCCCTGTGGGCATCCCCTTGGGCCCTCAGTTACACACACACACACACACACACACACACACACACAGAGTGCATTAGGGTTGCTGTCATTTACAATACAACCCCATTGTCCCGGCCTAACAATGGCTACAAACAAACAATTGACATGGAAATGGAGAGATGTAGCTCATTAGCGGGCGCTGCTTGTTTTGTTAATGGCTAAATGGGTGGCTTCAATAGGCCAGCCCTAAAACCCCTGCCTCAATATGGAGAAGCCTGATTAACAGGAAACCACAGGGAGGGAGAGCAGTGACGGAGAAATGTGGCTTCGCTCTCCCTTGGGTGGAGTGTGTGTGTGTGTGTGTGTTTGGACGGGGGTGGGGGGTTGCAAGGTGGAGTTTTTTAGAGTGTGTTGGTATTGTGTGTTTGTGCTTCAGGTGAGCTGTGCGTGTAGATGCAAGGTGGAGTTTAAAGAGTGTGTTTGTGGGGGGGGGGGGCTGCAGTGCATTACTCTCCAGCTGCCACAACTCCACTCTTAGAAATATCCAACTTATTCAAAAAATCATTTATATGAACCAGAAGTCTCACATTACGTTTGCTCAGTCAGTTTCTTATAGTTTTTGTTGTCCTTGTTGTATCTTTTCTTTTTATTCTCCCTTTTTTATCTGTGATTGTGTCCCTTATTCTGTGAAAAGTACTTTGTGACAATCTTAAAAATAATAAAATAAACTTTACTTAACTGTTTTGGACGCCTGTGTACATCTGCCTGGTTAAAACATTGCATGGGGGGGGGGGGGGTCCTCATCAGTAAAGTGTCTGTCAATTGACATCAGGTTTTCCCTTTTGCAGTGTGTGTGTGTGTGTGTGTGTGTGTGTGTGTGTGTGTGTGTGTGTCTATGCTGTGGCCTGTGCTATCAGCAGGATCAGATTGGATCGGCCTGAAAATGGCATTTCTGCCATTACTCTGATGGCGGCTGCTCAATACTGTATCTGTCTAGTGCCAAGATGGGGTGTGTGTGTGTGTGTGTGTGTGTGTATGTGTGTGCACCACTAACTGTAAGGTCCACCGTGTATTAAGATGTGTACATCCATTTTGATATTTTCTCTTATTTTTCCTAATATGTTCCGTTTGTTTGTATGTACACACACATGTTGGTTTCCGTGTGTGTATATCTGTGTGCATATGTGAGTTGTCTATGCATAATGTGCATCCTTAATATGTGCAATCATTTAATAGCATACAATAAGAATGTATTTTGTGTGTGTGGCTACTGTAAATGAGCATTCCTAATTATGCAAGACAGGTAGAGTAAGTGGTGGGAAACCTGCACACCATCAAATATTAAGGATGGGAAGTTTCGTTACGTGAGACATAGGCCTACTGTATAGTCTTTTCTCAGGCCTAGTGTGTTAGGTTAAGTTTCTGTATCAACTGTGTACATTCATAAGAGTTTTACCCATGAATGATGATGACATTTTTCTGTGTGTGTGTGTGTGTGTGTGTGTGTAGGAGCGGGACGCGGAGCGGCGGAGGCAGCTGAGAGAGAGAGCCAGGCAGCTGATAGCTGAGGCTCGATCCGGAGTCAAGATGTCCGACATGAGCCTGCTGGACGCCTCCAGCACCGAGAGAGGCAAGGGCAACAAGGCTAGTCCCGCTGGAGGTCAGCACACACACACACACCCACCCACACACACACACACACACACCCCTTTTGTGCACACATGTTCTGACAGCATTTTCATTCCCAATTTATTCATCTTTATAACATCCTAAACATCCTTTGCTATTGTTTACCATGAAAGGTTCTGAGTTTGATTAAAAGTCTCTATGGCCAACACACACACACACACTCTACACACAAATACTCATTAATTCTAATACAAAAGAAAATGCTTGCATCTATTTGACATACACTCACTCGCTTACACACACACACACACACACACTCAAACACAATCACACTAGCATGCATTTGACATACACTCGCTTCTTCATCCACACACGCTACGGCTCACATTTCCATTACGCTCTCTAAAGGGGTTCTGGCTAATCCTCGAGAAAAACAGAATGTCATTTGACAACAGCCGCGGGTCTAAAAAGTGCCACCCTCATATTCAGATCCGCAATTTACCCCGCGACTCCTCCCTCGTCTGGTTCGCCCAGTAATTGTTAGTTAATCAACGCGACACTTTGTGCGGCTGAGTTATACCCAAAAACACCGAACGCTTCTAATGACGGCTAGCGGGGGTGGCAAACGCCGCCGCGCGCTTTCCCACCGCTTTCCATTTCCTTGAAATTGGGGTTATTATGATAATGACCATTATTAGGCCTCTCTAGTCATTTGTTTTGGATTCCTCCACATTACACCTCTCTTTTGGTTGTACGGGTCAGGTGCAATGGGCACAGCGCATACAAATGAGTGGGGAGTGTGAGATAGATGGGGAGGAAGAGGGTGAGAGATTGAGAAAGCAAGAAATAAGGCAATTATTATTGGGATTTGGCATCTTGTGACCGAGGAGAGAGAAGGAAGAACAGCCTCATGATAGCTTAAAAAAGAAATTAGGGAAGAGGGAAGGATGACAGGTAGAAGGGAGAGGAGAGTGATAGTTGGTTTCTTTACTTTTTGAACCTTTGGAAATGGGGCTAGATGTGGATTCCACAGATTAATAAGGAACGAGAGAGAGAGATGGCCATATACTATTTACTGGGACTCAGTGTCTTGTTGGTTGAGAGAGGAAAGATGAAGGGAGGCATAAGGGACAGCGAAAAAGAAAGAGAGCAAGGTAGGAAGGAACATAAAAGGCTGCAGAGTGGCAGTGGCTCCATGCAGGTTGAGAAAGAGGAGATGATGGGAGAGAAAGCTAAAGAGCAAGAGAGGGGAAGGGAGAGCAGAGACATGTTGGGTAGAGAAAAGACAGAGAGGAAGGAAGGTGGGGCAGAGGGAGGGTGGCGCTCGATTTATTTGCTCTTTCAGCTTTTCTGAATTGGGCTAATTGTGGATCTCATTAAAAATGGAGTTGGAGGAAAGGAGGGAACAAGGGGGGAGGAGGAGGAGGAGGTGAGGAGAAGAGAGAAATGCTGTGGGCTGTGATACACAAGGCCTGCCGAGCAGAACGGCTAATCCTAGCCCCCACACTCCCTCTCCTTCTCTCTCTCTCTCTCCCTCTCCTCTCTCTCTCTCCCTCTCTCTCTCTCTCTCTCTCTCTCCCTCTCTCCCTCCCTCCCCTCAACACCATTCACGGTCCTCTAATGCAGCTTGGGCTGCCCCCGCCAAGCGCCTGCCCGCAAAGAAACTTTCCAAACTCCATCACCATGGCCTCCCGTTAATTAGGCCCCAGCCAGCCACGCAGGAACGGCGCTCGCTAGCACGCTCCGCATCGCAGCCAGCAAATTAGAAAAAAAAAAAAAATAACAAAACAGGAAATGCTCTCTTATTTTCATTTTCTCTCTCCCTGCCTCTCTCTCTCTCTCTCTCTCTCTCTCTCTCTCTGTCTCTGTTTCTCCACCACCAAGTTATAAAGAGCAGAGGGGAGGGAGCTTGCAATGTCAGACGCTGTTTACTGATTGTTTTCTTCTAATCCATGGTGGGTTATCCATGCAGCTAGAGCTGTTCAGGTCTCCATTTGGGTTTCTTCTGTTGTTGTTGTTTTTTTTTTTTTTTGTTCCTGATGTGGAGACACTCTTGTTTCTGTTGAGCCCCTCCGGAGACTTAATGGAATATGTGCTTTCATGTTTTTTTGGTTTTTGTTTGCCCTACCTCTTTTATCTGGAGCGAGAAAGGCAGGCAACAACAGATCTGTGAATAAGGGAAAAGAAAGAGAGGGCTCGGTTTCACTTGGTGTGTCAAACATTCACACACACACACACACACACACACACACAGAGACACCAATCAATCAAAGTTCCTCCAAGCCACTGAAGTGGAGCCTGCTGCCTTTTCATCACATAAATTTGGTTGGATACTAGATTGATTAGTTGGATTGTTGGGTGTTTTTTCATATGAGCTGCACACTGGAATGCAACAATACTGTACACACACACCGACATTTACAAGTCTACAAAATATCACCATCTCATCTACATGAAACAGACTGAGCAGGTGAATCCAGGTGAACGCTGTGATCCACTACAGTCCTGAAGGAGTGATGTAGATGAAGGGGAGGAGACGTGTTAAAGAAGGATTGTTGAGACATGGATTGTTTGGAGATGGGGGGAAATGCAGACTGCTATTAACACATACTAACCAAGCTTTGTTTTTCTCTGCACTCTTTCCTCTCTCTCTATTCCGGCCTTTCGCTCCTTCAACGCTTATCTTTTTTTACTTCTCTTTCCTTCATCTCTCTTCCCTCCTTTCTCCCTGCCCTCTTTCCTTCCTCTCTTTCATCTTTCCTTCCTTACTCCTTTCCCTCCTGTCTTCCCACTTCTTTCTTTCCGTCCTTGCCTCCCCGACTCATTCCCCTTCCCTCCTTCCTGCTCAAAATCCACAGATGTGTTGGATGGAGTGACAGGTGATGATGGTGATGGTGATGATGGTGGTGTTGATGGTGGAAGGGGTGAGGATGAGGAAGAGGGGGGGGCTGAGGAAGAGCAGCCCCATGATGATGGTGATGATGATGCTGATGATGCTATTGCTGCTGCCACATCTGCGTCTGCCCTAGATACTAACCCCCCACCAGCGGAGGCCCCTCTTCCAGCCACCTCCAGCACCCATGGGCCCCTGGAGCTTACTAACCCCGGCTCTGAGCTAACCTCTCTGGGTAAAGGCACTGGCTGAGGCTGTGTGGTGCTGCATGGTTCACTGTCTTGCTTTGCTTTGTTCTAACTAACTCATCTACCTGCCCCACCCCCCTTCATATATGTCTTACCTATTCTGTGATCGATTTTCAATCCCTCACTCACTCACTCATCCCCCAATCACTTGCTTTCTCTCTCATTCTCTCACACATGGACTCACTCATTCGCTCACTCACTTAAATGCTAACGATCGCTCACTTACTCATCTCAATATGCCTATTTATGCCTCTATGACGCTTTTGACATAATATCTAACAGCTGAAGTACGAATCCAAAACCAAAGAACGCAGAGGATGTATAAAGATATAGATATAAAGGATATATACCGGATGGTGACCCGAAGATGCATTGCGAGAATGATGCATCATGTCCAAATAACGCTATATTCTATAGTACAAAGCCAGTTGAAACAGCTGAGAAAATGAACAACTGTGCGTCTTAATTGATGCCGTCACATCAAGCACACAGCTCTCCAGCATGTAAAGATGCGTTCTCTGTTCTCGTTCGTTCTCTCCAAGACAACTTGGGAAAAACGTTGTTCTCCACAAGGAAACAAGTATCGACTATTATGGAATTCTTGAGTTTTATTTTTTCGAAGGTGCTTGATTTGGTCGGGCGCAGTCTGGGTGTGTAGTGCGACGTGGTCCAGGACTCACCAAGACTGAAATCAAGAGCGATTCTGGCAACAGAGAGAAAAAGAGAATGAACCAGAAGAGAAGTCACTTTTAACAACTTTTAAGAACTTTTTTCTTGAACCTCAGTGCAAATAAGTGTGTTAAGCAGTTGTTCGCCAAGTTGACTTGGCAAGCAGCTATTGCCTGGTTCCTGCTTTCTGTGTGTCTAGACGCATGCAAACTCCATCTGAACGCAGACGTGCCATCCACGTTCCTCAGCATTCATGCTTCTCATGACGGCCGCATGCCTGAAAACTTTAGTGGCACTGTAAGAAAAATCATCTCTCCACATTCCCCAAAGGAAAGGAAGGAAAGAAAACGCTGGAATTGATCAGTGGTTCCATTTCCTCTTCATTCAGCCAATCCTGGATGTTTATTTCAAATTTCAGGTGATGCAGGACCTCAAATGCAGCCAACACACCCAGTCGTTTTGACCGCAATTACATCATTTTGATCCCATGCACTCCGTCGTGTTCGTTTCTGAATGAAGCGTGAACCAGATCTTTCTGCTCCATGTTTTATTTTGCCTCTCAGCAGTCTCATGGTCCTGGACTTCCTTGTTCCTGTCTGTGTGATTGGTTGTGGTTTTGTCAGATTTTTCCCTCTTTTTCATGTGTGTGCCGCCCCGTCTTTGCTCCGTCGCCTAGTATTATATATACTTAACCTTATATAGGTTTTAACAGGCTTGTAGTCTGACTTAAGCTTTACGCACACTCTCACTGTGTCATTCACTTACACTCTCCCTCCCTCTGTCTTTCACTCACTCACTCACTCACTCACTCACTCACTCACTCACTCACTCACTCACTCACTCCAGTGCATGTTGTGTCTTTCATTCACTTTTCTCCTTTGACATTTGCATCCTATTTGCTCGGCAAGCTCCGTTCTCATTGGTGCTTCACAGCAAGAAGAACTAATACACACATTTGTTTGTTGAGTGACGACATTTTGTTTTTTTCTCCCTCGTTTTTTTCCCTAGAAACTTTTTTTTTTTTTAAGTAGTAATTAATAAACTATGAAAAGTGCTCCCTAGACAAAAAATAAAATCATATCTTCAGGAAAGCATTTGCTCAAGTCTTCAGAGGTAAACTAATTACTTTGTTTTGCTTTTAATTTATTTTATTTGCTTCCTCAATTTCCTGCCGATGTGAGATAGGTGAGAGTACAGTGAGGGACCAGAAGAAACAAACATGAAAACAGACAAGCGCTTTTCCTGGCTTTGAAGCGTCGGTATCTCTGCGTAATTTGTTTTCCTTGCTGTTAGTGTGTTTTTCTTTCTTGTTCTTTGTTGGCAGTATATTTTTTTGTAGTCTTGAAAAGAAATGGATGATGGTGATTTTATAACGGCAAACTAGCTGATCCACTGCGCTTTTTTCCCCCCTAAATTTGCCATTTTTCTCCAACCCTTCTCATTTTCCTAAAGCCTGGGTCATTCTCCCTACCACCTCCACTGTGTGTGTGTGTTTGTGTTGCCATATACTATATGTATGTATGTGTGCCTATGAGTGTGTGTCTGTGTACATCTGTGTGTCTGTGTATGTGTTTTTGTCTGTTACAGAGTATGAGAGAGTGTGTGTTTGTGTTTTATATTTGCATATGAACACTGAGGCAATCAAACTTCTTTATCATCTTTCACCCTCAATTACACATAGGTCCTCTACCAAGCTCCTCGTTGTGACTTGTGCCTATTTGTATGCATGCATCATTGTGTATTTGTGTGTGTGTGTGTGTGTGTGTGTGTGTGTGCGTGCGTGCGTGCGTGCGTGCGTGTGTGTCACGGGGGGAGGTGACACATGAAACGGTCTCCCTCCTGTTCTTTCATCTCCTCCAGTGCAGCGGCCCGGCTGGCAGGGGAGCTGTGCTTTCCAGCCCCTGGAAAACACAACTGTACACAACTACTGGAAAGCACAGAGAGAGACTGAGGGAGGATGGAAGTTAGGGAAAGACAGAGGGAAAAGGGAAGGAAGGAAGGAACAAACGACATAGGGAAGAAAGGGAGAAAAGAAGGAAGGGAGGAAATGAGGTTTGAGAGATAAGAGAGAAAGAGGAGAGAGTTGGAGCGAGGTTTGAGAAAGATTGAAAGAGAGAAGTTGGACAAAGACGGTGAGAATGAACTATGAGAAAGGTGGAAAAGAGCAAGAGAGGTTTTAAAAATGAGAGCTAGAGGTTTTGAGAAGTATGGAGAGACAGAAAAAGGTTTGAGAAAGAAGGAGGTTTGGGAAAGATTGAGAGAGAGGCGGTTCCTGAGCAAGTACAGAGTCTGTGGAAAGTTTGCCTTGGGATTGTAGCTGCACCTCAAAGTAATAAAGTAGTAATTGTTTATTGTTTGGATACTGTAAATGAGAATGAAAATAAGTTGACAGTAAGAGTGAAAACAAGACTTTCTAGCTGCTGCTATTTTGAGGAATACTGCACTGAAAAATGTGAAAATGTATCCTTAAGGTGCAACAGCGAAATAAAATACTTCTGTTTCCTGAAACAGAGACAAATATTTGGGATTAATAATTGTGATCACAATATTTCGCAAAATTATTTTAGCCACAATCATGCAGCCTTAGGATACAGAAGTAACTAATAATGTCTTCTGCCATTGGTTGTTGCTGGTTAATGTAGACCGGGGAACGAGGGAGTGGTGGAGAGAGGTGGAGAAAGAGATGGAATGAGCAAAAAAGAAAGGTGGAGAGAGTTGGATAAACAGGTAGAGAGAGTGAGGGAAAGAAGTGGAGAAAAGGAATGGAGAGGTAGAGAGAGAGAGAGTTAGAGAGGGAAAGACTGATCACAAAAGAAATAAATGGAAAAAGCGAGGTGGAGAAAGAGATAAAGTTACATACACACTGATACAAGGATTTCAGATCTATTTAAGGATCTGATTAGATGTTGATTAACTTTCTTGTTTGATTTACATTTCCTATACTTTATTGCTTTGGCAATATTGTTTTTAACATTCATGCCAATAAAGCTTGTTAAATTCAAATTGAATTGATAAAGAGAAAGAGGTACAGAGAGGGAGAAACAGTGGTGAGAGAGAGATGGAGAGGGAAAGAGAGAGGGGGAGAGATGCAACTGGAAAGAGAGGTGGACAAAGAGAGATAGAGTTGGAAAAAGAGAGGTAGTGAGAGAGACAGTGGGGGGAAACATGGAGGCCAAGAGACATCAGAACAGAATTTGCACAGCCGTACACCGTGCTGCCTGGGCCAGAGTCAGAAGGGTGTAGGCCAGAGCAGGTGTGTGTGTGTGTGTGTGTGTGTGTGTGTGTCTTTGTGTGGTGTGTGTGTTTGTAGAGTTGGATGCCTTCCATCCCCGTCCTTACCTGAGTCTCAACTCTTAAGAGGAGAAAGAGTGAGAGAGGGAACAAACAAATAAAAAAACAACAGACATGCTCATCTACCTCTCTCTCTCTCTCTCTCTCTCTCTCCATCTCTCCCTGTGGTTACCGTGGTGATAGTCCTATCCATGTATACTCAGTGCCTCAGCAGCTCTCTGCAGTACAAACAGGACTTAAAGCTGCCTAGTCTGTCCAGATCCCTATCTCTCTCACACACATTACATATATATCCTCCCATTCGTGTGTGTGTATATCTCCTTTATCAAGTGTGTAAGTGTGTGTGTGTGTGTGTGTGTGTGTGTGTGAGTGTGTGTCTCTTCCTTATCAGTTACTCTGGCCAGGTGGAAATATAAGATGAGACATGAATGCAAACTAAGTTGTCTTCTCTTTCTCCTCTTTTTAACTTTGTGTGTGTGTGTTTGCGGTTTTAGTATGAGTTTCTGTAAGTGTGTGTGTAGTTTCGTGCTTTTGTTGCATTCATATGTATGGTAGGTATGTGTGTTTTGATGCTTTTGTGTGTGTGTAGTGTGTTTTGTTGTACTTAAATGTGTGTTTTTCATGTGTATGGATGCACTGTTTTCACTGCCATCTCTGACACATCTCTCTCTCTCTCTCTCTCTCTCTCTCTCTCTCTCTCTCTCTCTCTCTCTCTCTCTCTCTCTCTCTCTCTCTCTCTCTCTCTCTCTCTCTCTCTCTCTCCCCCCAGGTGTGAACAGTAAGCATGTGGACCTGAAGCTGAAGAAGCTGGTGGAGGTCCGGCCAGGAGGAGTCACCTCCCCTTCGTCTCCTTCCTCCACCTCCTCCTCATCCTCGCCCACCGCCTCCTCCACCTCCCCGCTCAGCCCCGCTGACGGACTGGAGGTACACACACACACACACACACACACACACCTCAGACACACCATGGAGATCTTTCTTTCTCTTTCTGTCTGTTATTCTCTCCACCTTTCTTCCCACGTATCTCTCTCTTGATCACTCTATTTTTCCTCTCTCTTTCCATCTCTCTCTCTCTCTCCCCCTCTCTCCACATCATCAAAGGGTCAGTCCAATCAATCAGGTCCGATTGACCCTGGCTGTCAGTCTCCACACACTGTGTATACATCAGTCTATTGGACCACTTCATATAAGACCGTGGTTTATTCCTCTGGTGTCCATGTGAATCTATCTAAAGCCGTGACACACACACTAGCATCATAATGCTCTACATAACATGTAGCAATCCCCCAGTATTGACTATGACCTTTACAGATCGTTGTAGTGTGTGTGTGTGTGTGTGTGTGTGTGTGAGGGGGCTGTAGCTGCATGCGTCTGTCTTGTGATGTGAATATTGACAGTCAACAACGCAGCCGGGCAGTTTTAACATCTGTTTAATTGATTTTGAATGTCGAGTGGAATGAGGTGAGTGCGTGTGTGTGTGTGTTTGTTTGCGTGTGTGTGTGTGTGGCTGTCACTACGAGCTAAACCCTCTGTGCTTATGGCGACACAGGGCGTCTTTGATCATCGATTCACATAAACACCCTCTTGTGTTCAAAGCCAAAAAGGCTTAGTCCTTTATGACCACCTGAGTGTGTGTGTGTGTGCGTGTGTGTGTGTGTGTGTGTGTGTGTGTGTGTCCCCATTTGACCCCCACTTCAATATTTAACACCACACAGAGGTAAAATCACATATGCCATTTGGTTGACACTTTTATCCCAAGCGCCTTAACCATAAGTGTTTATGGTGTGCGTGGCCCCAGTGGGAACAGAACCTCTAACCTCTGTCAGTGCCTTGCTCTGCCTGTTATTCTTGACTATAGAGGTCCGTCAGGTGACATAAAGTGCCCTTTGGCGGCCATATTGGAGGTCCTCTGCTCTTAGCAACAACAGCTGCGAACAACTGATAATGGTTCTAAACCTACAACTTGTTCGTTTCAACAGAATTCAATAGAAATGTTTAATTCAGTGCTGTTTTTGACTGGGAACTGATCATTTTGTCACTGATAAATCTGATCGATTTTGTGTTTCAATAATATCAGCTTATTAGTTAGCTAGCTAACCATAATATCTGGTCAGCTAATTATCACTGTCTTGTTGTGAGCATGTCTGGTTGGCACAGTAGCTAAAATTACATGATTAGCAGCTGCAACTGTCTGTTTAGATTAAGTGGACTAAGTGGACTCTTTCTTTTTCTGGCCTGGTTATTATGTGTTTAGCTATTATTTGGCTCAGCCAATTCTGTAATGGACCTCCATGATGGCTGGTGCTAGGAGATTTGTGACGCAGCTGCAAATCCTCCGCAACTTGTTAAGTTATACCAGACATACAGTGCAAGACGTGTGTGACCACGCTTGAAAAAAACACAGCCAGTCCCCCCCCCCCCCCCCCCCCCCACTTCCCCAAAACTACTAAAACAAAAATCAGTTTTGTTGTAATCAAAGGTTGTATGTGCATGAGTGTGTGTTTGTGTGTGTGGTTGTGTGTGTTTACTTCTTCTCTCCTTACAAAAGGAGGATAAACTGTTCCTCGTCCCAAGAGGATTGGGCATCCCAAAAGTCCTTCAGGCGGGTGGAACGACCTGCGGGAGCAACACACACTCACACTCACACACACATACACACACACACACACGCTCTCCCTCTCATTAGCGATTGTGTGTATGCGCAGCCTCGGTGGCGCACGATAAGGGCATGCGACGCTCAGCAGACTGCAACATTAGTCACGCAGCCCCCTGCATGCACACTCACTGGCACACACACACACACACACACACACCAAAACCACTGAATCACCACTGCCACAGCTTACCACAGCGATGATAGCAGTGATAAGAGATAAAGAGGGAGAGTGAAAGAAAGAAAGAGAGTAAGGAGAGAGGGAGGGAGGGAGGGAGGGAGGGGACACCCCAATATCTGCTTGTCCCAGAGCGTAAAAGGGAGACGGAGGGGTAGCCAAGAGGGCAGGTGTTTTGTGTGTGTGTGTGTGTGTGTGTGTGTGCACCCCTACTCCTCTGGGAGTGATAATACCACAGATTGTATGGTTTGTTTTTAAGTAGGTGCTGGAAGTCCAGGGGAGGTGTTGTCTTTGGACATTATCATATTCGGGAGTGTGTGTGTGTGTGAGTACTGGCAGTATTGTGGCAGCATCTAAACTTTGAAGCTGCTGTGTTTTAACCTCTGGTTGTAGACCAGTGAACAAGTCAGATTCACAACAGTTAAACTATAAGTAATAATTGGTTAGACGGGCTCAGTGTCCTAATCAGTCTCCCCAGGGATTTGCTCTTTTGCTAAATCACCACTTCACTGTAGATATTGCAAGGGTTTGCAATTTTGACCAGTCGCCACGCTTAAAAAAAAAAAAAATCCTTCTCATCTCGTGAAAATATGACAAGGACGGCAACATTAAGCCAATAAATCCTTTGACGTCCAATTATCAGCAGTTGTTGCACTTCTCCTGCAAACAAACATATAAAATATTCATAATATCTTCCATTTGGTGGACCCCCATCCACAGCACCCTATATTACCATGAGTACTAATGTTTTTAGTATGGGTGGCTGTAGTGGGAGTCAAACCCCCAACCCTGATAGCATTGGTGTGATGTTCTACCCATGTGAGCTACACAGACCACATTCCAGATTGTTTTGCAAGTTTTTCAAAATCTTGTGTTTTGCTAGTAATCATTGAAGAACTTAAAAATTGTTAACCTCTGTTAAGTGGTAAGCTGGGGTCATCCTGGTGGTTCAGTGGCCTAAACCGCGTACCATGTAAACGCGTCATCTTGGGTTCGAATCCAGCCCAGGACCTTTGTCGCATGTCACCCTCCTCTTTCTCCCCGTCGTTCCTGTCTCTCTCAACTTAGAACAGTCTAATAAAGGTGAAAATGCAAAAAAAAAGTGGTAAAGATGGAGCTTATCGTGGTATTTCTACTTGGATGCTGATTTTAAACCGAACCCTCACCTTAACCCCAACCTTAGGCAAAATTCTTACATGAAAATACACCAGTCTTATGAGCCTAAATCAGGATCCTATCCTCCCTAATTGAGAGGCTGTAGTTTCACCCTATTTGTCCAAAGTAATAGGTCTGAGTCTACTGACTGTCATGTTGCATGATTTCTGGGTAAAAACGTTGAAATTTGAAGTTGCCTAGTGCAGCTTTAGCTTTAATGGACCCAAACCTTAAATAGAGACGGAACAACACATTTTTGTGATTGTCAATTTTCAATGGAAGATAGAGAGACATTTGGCTTTGCAAGAAAGTAAAAACCTTTAGATCTAATAATGGACTGAGAGCAGATGTTTACCAGCCAGCATTTCCCTCCCTTTCCTTCCCTGCAATCAGTGTTTTACTCTGACCTGGTGTTGCCCCAATGCTGCCAAATCCACATATACACACGCACACACACACACACACACACACACACACACACTGTATTTATGTCCTTTGTTGACTAAAGCATTATGCAGCAAACCCACTTTTGTTAAAAGCACTTCATAAATACATTTGACTTGATTTGACTTGAGATTTAAGTGGCTGGTGGAGGCTGACAGACTAATAAACGACATAGAGTGGGACAACAGACTAATTGCTGACATTGTTTTTGAAAGTCAATAATCTGAAGCTAAACCAACAACTCCCCTTTTACTGTGTGTGTGTGTGTGTGTGTTCCCGCCCACCCTGTCTCTATTAGCGGGCCTTCGCTCTGCACACCCTGCTTGACTATCTCCCTCCGTCTCAAGCAGTGGAACATGTTTGCCCTAATTGTCGACTTTATTACACGTTTCGCCGTCTTATTAACGTTGCCACAACATCAATCTTAACCCGAGTCGGTTTCTTTTCCACTCGGCTTGGCATATTTGGAGGCCCGGTAATAAAGCATTTCTGCATGCCGTTTTTGATAGCGGGAGAAGCGAGCGTGTAGCTTTTTAACACGTGTTCACTTTGAAAACAATAGCGCTTTTTTTGCGTTTTGCATAATCTGAATATATTTTCTGGCTCGGGGTTTTGTTGAAAGTCAAGTTAATTGCCTCTTTTTTGTCTCTCTCATGAGTGAGGGAGAGAATGAGAGCGTTTGTGTGTGTGTGTGTTTGTGTGCACGCGCACATGCGTGTGTGTATGAGTGTGTGTGTGTTTGGAGGGGTGTTCTAACAAACAAGCAAGAGACGATGGAGGAGAAAACATATCAACTTCTATTGAATTTGTCTCAGGGCTGTCTGGGTGTGTGTGCGTGTGTGCATGCACGCAAATGTGTGTGTGTGTGTGTTTTTGGTCACAATAATCACAGAACAACTGTGAAATCCTGGAGCGGCTGCCTAATAAATGCCTGGGACCAGATCTAAGTGGCTGGTAGAGGCTGACAGACTAATAGACAAGATGTGGAGAGGGGCAGCAGACTAATTGCTGACATTGTTTTTGAAAGTCAATAATTTGAAGCTAAACCCAACAACTCTGTCTTTGTGTGTGTGTGTGTGTGTGTGTGTGTGTGGTAACTGTTAACTTTAGCAACTGCCATTGTTTGTTGTGTGGAGTTGAACATTTGGGAGATTTCATGATTCATGTGTTCATCTATTGATATTTCATTATCTATTGAGTATGACAGGAGGGCTGAAACATTCATGCTATACTTGTATTTCCTTCCTTTCTTTGCAGTTACAATAATTATTTTCTCATAATGTGTGATTTGAAGGTGTTGTGATTAGTTTAGACTGAGCATATCTATTTTTTCTCATATTTAGCTGACCCTCCTATCCATTGCATGCAATAGAATAAGCTTCAATTCTTAGATCAATAAAATTACAAGCAACCAGCAGTAAGGAGTGTAAGGGTCAGAGCCGTTGTTGATGGACAGAATGATACTTGGTGTCCGATGTGTGCACTTTTTGTGTGTCTTTTGCAGATAGCGTCAGAGTGACAGTTGTAGTCCAGTATGAAAGCACATTTTCTTCTGTGTTCTCATATGATTGTGTGTTTTTGTGTGTGTTTGACAGAATAACGCTGAGGAGTTGCGAGCAGAGCGGCTGCGCAGAGCGACAGAGCGGCTGCGCAGCCCGGTAGTCTTCAACAAGGACTCCGCTGTCAGGAAAACACAGCTCAAGTCCTTCAGCCAGTATGTGGAGACCAGACCAGGTGGGGGACAATAAAACACACAAACACACACACACACACACACACCTCACACACACAGACACCACTGTTTAAACCTTTATTTACCCAGGGAGGATTTGCT